>NC_090874.1:48237662-48245162 GCF_036669935.1 Montipora foliosa | reverse complement strand
ATCTCCGCTCGATTTGCACGCAATAGTTACACCCTTGACGGTTCGTAAAGCATCAAACTGCGTAGTAAAAGCACGTTCAACGTTTGCTTTTAATTCAAAGCAAAAAATTATTTAACGAAAAAAACAATCTATTTACTGATCCAAAGAGCGAAAAGACCCTGCACTGTGCAAGTAGAATCGCTGGAACACAAGTGTATTCTAAAGCGAAAAGTCTAGATCGGACTCTTGAAAAGGAAATTCTTACAACTGACAAGATACCTAAGGGAGATAAAGCTAAAAGATCCCCTCGATATTGTAAAACAATGCGCCAATTTTCATCGAGTTCAGGAAAACAGCTGTGCTCGAATCGCGCGGTTTTAAGTCACTTTATGAAGTGCTCGAAAATTCGAATTTGAATAACTGCCAACTTAACGAGCGTCCGTTACACACGATTTTTTAATGTAAACATTCTCCAGTCTGAAGAGACATTGTAATTTGCAAGTTCTTCTTTACATGAAATTAACAGGATTCGTTGCCAATTACCTAACGATTGATTTGGCATTTGTAACCTTGAGTAGAATAAGTACCGTATTTTTTGATAAGGTTTTTGAGATAACACCGCCGACAAATGGATACTTGATTAGCCTATATTTTCGTATTTACAGCTCTCAATGAAACAAATAACAATGACAAAGCATGGTATAATGAAAAAGTCGATCAGTTTCTGTCACCGATATTCGATGAATATGTTTTTTAATTACCAAAATTTATAGTGGGCACGAACACATGAGAACACGTAAACATGACGCAAAAACTGGTTGCTCCAAAATCAATGACCCTTTGTACATTAAAGGTGGGCAGACACGAGAGGTCATGTTGCAGGAGCATGTTGCAGCGACAAAAAAAGGTGTGTATTGATTAAATCTGCTTAAAGGAGACTTTGTCGGGTAATGGGACGTTTCATCGTGTGAGTGGAAATCGCTATTCAGGCTCCACATTTTGGGTCTCATCTCAGGCCTCCTGACGAGGTGGCGCCTATCTTAGCAAGGTCAAAGCTACAAGGTGTCGATGTTGTACTGGCCAAGCAACTTCCATCTACAACGCAGGAGACTGCTGCAGACCTTCCCTCAGGGCATACGTGGAAGTAACCTCCTCAGTCGACATCAAGGCAATCAGGGGCACCCAACGAGAACATAATTCAAAACTACTTAAACATAGCATTGTTAAACGTATTTTAGTATTTAAACGGTAGATATAGGCATATTTTTATCCCCTAAAGATGTTTCATCTGTTCGGATTCCCGAGCTGGAAGTCTTGTGATGCCAAAATTATAGGGATCAAAACTTACCTTTTCGAAAATTTCAGCCAGAGAGAAGGCTTCCGAAAATTCTAGGTGACCTTTTTAGGGTAAAATTCCGTTTAAACTGGGCAATTATACCATGTTTTAGATGTTCGAAAATTCTATGACAGGCAGGCAAGCAAGGAATTTTGCAACAAATGTTCCGAAAATTCTAGATCTCAAATCGTCATCCGAACAGATATTTTCCGAACATTGACGTTGGGTGCCCCTGGGCAATTGCATGGAAGAATTTCTTGTGCCGGGATACTGGTGCACCTTTATGCCACAGAGAATCAGACCATTAGCGGAAGGACTAGATTAATATTGCAATGCGGAATGATGTGCAAGTCTCCTAAGAGAATATAGGGTACCTCCCGACAATAGATGCACCAGCGGCAAGTAACATAAATATTGTGTTTTGAGGTATGTCAAATTTCAAGGACAGTATCAAGCTCAACACCAAAGTTGTCGTTTTCATGTTGATCAAGCACTTAACGCCGAGGCTGTGGAAATCAAATGGGGAAGCAAGAAGAGCATTTTGGGGATATCATTCTCAGAATGGGAGCCTTTCATACTATCTGCAAGTTTGTGGGAATAGACCTCTTTAGCTTGTACGTTTTGTTTTCCCATTTCAGACCACGTAATGTTCCCAAGGGAATTTTCCTTTTGTTTTTTTTATAAGTTATGCATACGTATGCACGTGCATAAAACGACATTGATGTCGTCTTTATTTGAAAGAAACTGTTCCCTAGAGTAATATCATGTGGTCTGAAATGGGAAAACAAAATGTACAATCTGAAGAGGTCTATTATCGGAAACGTACAGGCCTTCACTTGCTTCATGTATATCTCAAATGCAAGTAGCAGGTAAATGACCTACGGTACTGTCTCTTCTGTGTCAGGAATTAAAGGAGACATTGACTCCAACCAGCTACCACCATGAATTGACACTCTCTACAAGGGCCGCGACCAAGCCAACTACCAAACCAAGGCACCGAAGCCTTCAGAGCTGCCTACAGATACCCTCACCGGTTGTGCATTGGTGGAGTGTGAGAAAGAAAGGCTGACAATTAACTGATTGAGTGGAGAGCCAGTGCCCATACCTGTGTTAGAGTAATTATCCCGCCAGTGTAAGAGGCGCTTTGAGATGCCAAATTGCACGTACCTTGCAAATGGTTTTCAATGCATGAACACGTGTAAACTGCAAAACTGTGACAACTGACGTGAGGACCCAACAGAGGCCATTGCCGACACTGCATGACGACGACGATGATGATTAGACCAGTCAAGAAGAAACTAGTTATCATCCCGACTTGCATAAAGAAGAAATAGTATCCTAGTTAAATATTTTACCGCTAGAAGGCCTTCTCAAACTAGTAAAAAAGGAAATACGAGTAATGGCTTGCCGAGAAATAGTTATTTGTTAACAAAGCCAGCAGTATTTTTATTTCACCTATCAAATGCTAAATAACCCGAAGCTCTCCTTGTTGAAGGCTGGAATACGACTAAAGCGATTCTTGTCACACGGTCATAAAGAGTAACTGTAAAAAGAGGATAAAAAGGTAAGTCATGAATTGTAAAAAGACTGTGGGAAAGCCTTTTAAAAAAGTCACTTCGGTGCCATAGCAACCACAAAACAAACGCCTTCACAAAGGTATGTCGTGTTTAAAACAACCTTAAGCATTTATTGATCTTATTAAACCAGAACCTGTTCAAAATTTTCAGCATAAAACATTTAATGTTGCAATAGTGAATGAGGAGAAGAGAGATTCTATGACATTACTGACGTCATTTCATCTCGTGATTAACACAAGAAATCTTTACCTTTGACATGGCTATCATACAAAAAAGCAAAGTAGAGGAAACAAAGTTTCCAAAGAAGTATGGTAGCCTTTGTCCCTAAGAGCGGTAAGTAATTCGACATTTTGGGGTCCTGGGGCCTGTTTCTCGAAAGTCCCGAAACTTTACGGGCCATTTTCGGGTGTCACATTCCCTTTGTATCTCGAGAACGGAGAAGATTTAAGTCGTCAAACTTCACAGTCATGTTTCTTTTCGTTACCTTGAAAAGATGTTAAAAGATCGGCTTTCCAAAACAAGCGGTTGGCAGTTTCACAAATGGGTTTTCGGGCCCGAAAAGTTTTCGGGACTTTCGAGAAACGAGCCCCTGGTCCATAAACTATTAGGGTCAAAATCACAACACTTGCACACACATGAAAATGTTGCGGATACATGTTTCAGGGATATGTTGCAGCGACATGTCCACGCCGACGACACGTGTCCCATGAAGTTTAACTTGGTGTTGCACAATTCTAAAAGTATCAGTTTATACGAGGGGACATATCGCTGGAACATATCCCTAAAACATGTACCAGAAACATTTTCATGTGCGTGCACGTGTTGTGATTTTGTCCTTGCTACGTGTCGCCTCAGTGTGCACTACACAAGCTTTTTTTCTCTGCAACATGACCCCTCGCGTCTGCCCTCCTTAAAATTACCGCTGTTAGAAGATGATTCTTTAGTGCGTTGTGGGAGGAATTCGCCAAGCTTATCCTCAGTGCGAACGATGCCGACGGAAAAGAGTTTCCAATGCCTCTCTTAGAACAAACACTTAATTGTAGAACATGCTGGCATACTTCATCAAAATTGTTACGACACTTTGAACAGCTTTCCCCCATACAGGCAGGTGGCTACTAGTTATCTCGCGACTATTGAGGCCACAACAGGGGGGAGGAGGGGCGGGGAGGGGGGGGGTGTCCTTGCTCCGTTGTTCCCGAAATTACTTCCAAACTTGTTCTCAACCTTTTGGTCCCTAAAATGGTTTATGTTCCTTTGTTCCCTAAGATATTTTGTCTTTGTTCCCCTGTTCCCCAGTTTAAATTAGCCATTGATTCTCCCTTGCAAAAGTACGGCTGTTTTGCAGTTTAATGTAAAGGCTAGAAATGTGCTTTCTCAGAAACACGGTTTTTTTGTCTTTCCTTGATGAGGGATATTGCGTCCTGATTAAAAATTAACCAAGGTCCGAGTTTATTTCTGAAAGAAATGTTGTTCAACGTTGATATTCGGCAAAATTGTACATTAGAGGAATTCAATCTTGAAAAACAAAAATAAACAAAAGAAATTCTCACCCAAAAGCTGAAAAAGAGAAATCAAAGTTTACGCTTATCCTAGATTAAGTTAATTGGCTTTCGAACAACCGGGCCTACAATAGAGCGTTTTCACATGACGTCACGGCGGCCATGTTGGTGTTCCAAAACAAAGAAATGGCGGCCATATTGGTGTACCAAATTAATCCTCCGGGAATTATTTCATAACTTTTTAAGGATTAAACCACTGCAAAAACCGTGTACGATCAAAACTTGCTCTACGTTGGATCAAAATAGATCGTGACCACACCAAAAAAAACTTTAAGAATTGAAAATATACTGCAAAGGTTGGTCAAGACAACGTGAACATAGGCGTTGTTGCAATATTTCGGCTGGCCAACACCAGCCTTCTTCAGGTTTATTGACTGGATAAATGCTTGTTACAAGATCTTTATATTTACCGGAAATGACATAAAAAGGCTACGTGATGTGTTATAAAAACGAAAATGCATAAAAAAGAGGAGAGAGAATAATACATGATAACAAGATGAAAAAGACAAACGAAAATTAAAAGGTAGCTAAACTAAATTACATTTCATCTCTTCTGTTAAGGCCTGCAGGCTCCAGTGTTTTTCCCTTGTGTATGAGGAATGCCTCACGAGCCTTTCTGATGGAGTCACGACTAGTGTGCAGTTGTTCGAGCGGTATAAGGATCATGTGATCCTCCGCGTGACCACTGGTCAGGAATTGTCGTGAAACCGCAGTGGGGGTATAACTACAAAAGGGGTTTATAATAGGTCGCCTATGTTCATTTAACGTGAGGCATTCCTCATACACAGAGGAAAAACACTGGAGCCTGCAGGCCTTAACAGAAGAGATGAAATGTAATTTAGTTTAGCTACCTTTTAATTTTCTTTTGTTTTTTTCATCTTGTTATCATGTATTATTCTCTCTCCTCTTTTTCATGCATTTCCGTTTTTATAACACATCACGTAGCCTTTTTATGTCATTTCCGGTAAATATAAAGATCTTGTAACAAGCATTTATCCATTCAATAAACCTGAAGAAGGCTGGTGTTGGCCAGCCGAAATATTGCAACAACGCCTATGTTCACGTTGTCTTGACCAACCTTTGCAGTATATTTTCTATTTTCATGCAAATACTTTCTTTTGTTTCAGTAATCCAATATGGCTGCTGGTCACGTGAGTGAAAACGATCTATAGGTCGAAAAGGGATGCGAGACTAGAATCGCGGTTGCGTAATACAAATGGTATCCATGTCCTAGCCTATCAGGGCTATCATACGAGGGAGAGCGATAAATTAACGTAGCGCCATTGAATGATGCGTGTCTTAAATATAGTGTGTAAACGATGTGCTTCACTGACATACCAGGCACTGCAAAAATGATGGATATGTGTGGGAGGCCAAATATCTCCGAGAACCGTATGCAATAAACTTGACCCTAGAAAGTTTATATATTTTTCCTTTGTTCACAGGTAGAACAAGCCCAGACTCGCACAGCGATAGGGTAAAATTTTCCAAAAGTCGTTACAGGAAGTTCTGTCGACAATGCTGTCAAACCCCTCCGTAAGTTCAACCGAACACTGATTGTAGATTTTCTCCATCTTGACAAAGCTTTCAATGCAAATGGGCAACATCAGGTGTGCCTTCCATGTTCAATGTGACAACAAACAACAACTGGGCAGAAAAGCATGCTACCAAGCAACCTTGTTCTCATGGTCTCTCTTCTTCTCTTCCCGAGAGAGAGCTAGGGAGAGAGAATGGCTGGGGCTGGTCACGTACATTTGTCTCCCAGAAAAAAAATAAATAAACGAGAGGAGAGGTATCTCGCTTTCAACTCTTTCTCCCTAACCCATCCTCTACCTCTGAAATGACGATTATTAACAACTCCCAATTTTCTCTAAATTGAAGATCCGAACCCCAATGCTTGAACTCGTAGGACTCGAACCTGGATATCAATAATCTTTTCACTTAACCACTAGACTACCACATCGCTAACTGCCAGAATAATTATATATTTTTAATATTTTTTTCTTCCGAATGCCGCTGTAAACGTGTATTATCACCAGCTAAGAAACAAGTTTAAACAGGAAAAAATGTCGGTTACCAAACCTCAAGAGAAAGTTAACCATTTTTTAAAAAATCAAGCAGTACACTAAACCACTATTCAGCAATGACTATATATATACTAATTCGTATTGGTAAATAATTGGTGCAATTTTCAGCCAGTTGATCTTTTGTGGGTAAGTGGACAAAAACAGTTCTTTCAAGGTGAGTGCTCCGGGTTCAAATCCTGTCCAGCCAGAATTGCAACTTTTACTTTTTTTCTTTTCATCTGCTACCACAAGTCCTGGGACAGAGTAATCTAAATTGAAGATAACAGTCAATCCAGAGAAAATTAGCAATTTTCTATAATCGTCATGAAGAGGTAGAGGATGGGTTGTGTTCTTCCCCCCCCCCCCCCCCCCCTCTCTCTCTCTCTCTCTCTCTCTCTCTCGCTCTCCCTCTATCGCTCCATGGGAAGAGAAGAAGAGAGATCCTGAGAACGAGGTCCTGACCATTAACAAAATGAAACCGACCTCGACTTGGTGAATGACTTTCACTAAGAAAACGGCAACTTAATTTTCACACAGAAGAAATACGACCGATTTAGCCTCAATGGTTTTTTAAGAACCAAAGTTGATCCACGCGGGCACCTCCTCTAGGAATGGCGTGAACACTCGTTTTCGCGGTTGATTTGCATCGTCTCCAAGGTGAAAATAAAGTTGCAAAAATCGTCGCAGTTAGATAACAACTCGATCCAGACCATACGAATGCGCTGCACTGCTCTACTAACTGAGCTATCAAGCCCGTTGGGAGCTGGGGCCCGTTTCTCGAAAGTCCCGAAACTTTACGGGCATTTTCGGGTGTCACAATTCCCTTTGTATCCCAAGAAAGGAGAGGATTTAAGTCTTCAAACTTCAGTCATTTTTCTTTTGTTACCTTGAAAATGTTAAAAGATTGGCTTTCCAAAACAAGCTGTTGACAGTCTCACAAATGGTTTTTAGGGACTTTCGAGAAACGGGCCCCTGGTCTATTG
>NC_090874.1:48222662-48232662 GCF_036669935.1 Montipora foliosa | reverse complement strand
ATACAAATGAGCCTTTGCTAATTTGCACTATGTGGGTAAATAAAGTTACTTACTTACTTACAATTTGAACACAGCACAAGCTGCTAAAATACCAAACAGTGGCCACCTTATGCTACACTACCCAAATAACTGCTAGAGCGGTTTTCAAATGAGTGTCGTAAAACCAAAACCAAAGTAATTTCTTTGGCCAATCAAAAAGGACGGAGACAATCTAGTAAACCAATCAAAACTGGAAGCAATTACAAGTAGCTGACACATAGCGTGGGAAAATGTGCATGCACAAGCCATGATTGGTTTTGCTTTCCCTTCTGATTGGTTGAAAGAGTGGCACAAGAACTTTGAACCAATCACTGAGTGAAGCAATGCAAAACCAAACTAATTCACTAATTAATTTCGACACTCAATTGAAAGCCACTCTAACAGTACAGTTCAGAAAGACCCTGACCCAGTGGCACAAGTGGAAGCCTGCATTTCTCTTGGGTAGGTTATTGCTACGTGACCACAAAATGCCTGTAAATAATAAATCCAGAGAAAACGAAACCAAAGCATGCAATTCCCCAAACGAGAAAGCGCAAAAGGTCCACTCTAACTGCAATTACTTGTGTGGCAGCAGAGCCTTCCCTAACAGGGAAAGATATAAGATAGAGATTAAGCCAAGCTCAAAAGCAGAGCTCCCAGGTTATTTGTTGTTACAAGAAGTTGACCTGGCTTGAACCTGCGATCCAATCGAAACCCAGTATACCTGGTCAGCAGTCAACTTTTAAAAAAGCCGACCATCATGAGATCTAATTTTGAGCCCGCGATATGGTTACATGTACTGGTCAGTGGACACCTTGTTTTGACAGGTGTCAATTGATCATAACATGGATGTCCAATATCAAAGATATTCTTCTTCTTCTTCTTCTTCTTCTTCTTCTTCTTCTTCTTCTTCTTCTTCTTCTTCTTCTTCTTATTATTATTATTAAATTACTGGGCAACTTCGTAGTGTGTACCTGCCCACGAGCAATACTGCTAGCTATGATTACCATGAGTAAAGCAATTCATCAGTTCCTTTGAGTATGGCACTCCGATTGGCGGTCCTTGGGGCAGCCGGTCCAGCTCCGCTAATACTTAAAAACAAACCCACTGAGACACTCTCGTAAGATCAATAACCCTCTATATGGTATTCCTCCAACGACCTTTGATCAAAATCCCATTTATTTCTTTGCAAGCATGCCAAAAAAAAACCTTGGAAAGATTTTGTTTGAAAAAAAAAAAGAAGTGAGAAACAGCTCCAGGAAAGATAAAACGATTTCCAAAAGTTTGGACCTTGATACCTAATTTTTACCCGTGGATGTAAAATGTGAGTCGTGCCTTGAGTCGATAAGGTCAGCAAATTACCTGTCTGAGCGCAGCAGCAAAAGCCTCCATTGCAGCAGCTTCCTTTCCAGGAGTCTTAGCAGCAAGCTGGGAAACTGCATTAGCCATCAACATTTCGGATGCACCTGATCACATAGTCAAAAAGACGAGGAGTCAAAGTTACCTTCATATCCTCAGTTAAATGTCCAAGTAATCGAAAAAGAAAATGTGAATCCACTGGCAAAATTTAATTTGAGTAACAAGTTGGATGTAAGATGCTTTTGGTCTAGCCAACATTGTGTATGAGCCTTAATATTATACCACGCTTTACAAATATTTTAGCCAAGGTGTGACCTATGTCTGTTCACTGATCACAAAGGGCTGAAAATTCTGCTGGAAGACAATCAAACATGTAGTTACTGATTGAATCATTATTGGTTGGCAGCAGAAGAAATTGCTATTATTTTTTTAAATTGCTACCTGTGGTGAGCAAAAATGGTGGGCAACTTTGAGGGATGGATATGAGGTAATTAGAGCTTATTTATGCTCTGTCTGCTAAATCCCATATCCAGGACTGTCACTGAGAATAATGATACACAAGTGTGGACATACAGGAAGCACAATACAAAGAAAGCAGTGAGACACTCATACCTCCCCCACATACTGTCCTGGTTTCTTTGACTGTCTGTGTGAGGACACACAGTGCATCATGGAGTGATCGATCAGCTTCATCAAGGATCTGCTGAGTGGCTCCCCTGATTACAATGGTACATGCTTCATTCAGCTTGCAGCCAGAGAAATGGATCAACTATCACAAGAAGTAGAGTTCAGAATTGCCCTTCCTCTCATTTGTTATAAATCACTGTTAGGGATGGTGCCTACTAATTCAAAGGTATTTTTCCGCAGTTTACTAAAATATGCGGGAAAAACAGATCATAACAAGTGTTATTGAAATCCAAAAAGAAAATTGGGGGTAACCACGCATTTTTCGAAGATAATTAATCAACAATATTTGTAAAATGTTTTCAAATACAAAGCAATGTACGGCGTTCTTTTCCAAATTGAAGCTCAATTATCTCTGAAAAATGCGTGGTTACCCCCAATTTTCTTTTTGGATACAAAGATCACTTGTTAAGTTCTGCTTTCTCCGCATCGTTTTGAATCGCGCAAAAATATCCCTGTATTAATATTAGCACCAGCAATAGGAAATCCGAGTATCTCGAAATGGGCAGAACGTATGCGCAATAACAGTAGTAGGCACCGTCCTTACCCACGGCATGCTACACATATATTTTAACCCCATGGTTATGTTTGAAACAACTATCATGTTGAGTATTCAAATAATGATTTCAGTTTCACTGCATTAGATACTTGATCTGGTGTGACTGTGACAGAGAAAATCTTCCATTTTAAAAAGTACAAGGGGTGAGTACTAACCTTGTCCTCTCCAATCATAACTTCCTCAATCACTTCACACTCTCCAAGTTTCACTAGTTCTGGACGACCAAATGTTGACACAATTTCCCCACCTAAGTAGTTAAAAAATGATTGCTGCATTACACATTAATTTATTGTGCAGTTTGTCAATGATACTAAAAGTCCAGATCATCTGGGAATGGCCTTAAATTGTTAAGTCAAATATCGCACCACTTACAGTTCAAGGACAAAATAATGTTTTTGTTTTTTGTTTTTTTTTTTGGTTTTTTTTTTTTTTTTTTTTTTGGGGGGGGGGGGGGGGGGGGGTTGTCCAACAAGAAAAAAAGACAACAACAGATAATATGAAACACACCTAGAACCAGAGCCAGCCTCTCAACACCTTCAAAATCAGCATGTTCAATTGCCATAACCCCAGCATCAGCAAACAGCTGCTCTGGGTAATTGTAAATGAGTTGCCTGAAAAAAAAAAGAGTCAAGTAAATTAGCAGAAAAATGGTTGAATGGGTACCATTTTTCATTGTTTGTCTTATTCAGATGTCTGTTGGCCCACTGTTGGCCCACTGTTGCAAAGAGATACCTTACCATGTACTCTCAACAGTTGGGCTATTGCCTACCTTGCTTGCGTTGGCTAGCGAAACATATCCATATTGGTTCGATTTCATTTGCCCGCCATATTGAATCTGACATACATGACGTATTGTAAACTATGGTTTCGCAATTAATTAAGCATTATAGGGCAGTTGAAAAACTTCCTTTTCGCTACCGAGCAAACAAGCCTGTTTAAGTGTAAAACACAATTTAGGAAATAAGCATACAAAAATTGGTATAGGTACAGTCTGGAGATGGATGTCTATTTGCTGTTTTTAACTTTTAGTGCTTTGGGTAAATTTCAAACACTGTCGGCCGGCTGTCGGTAATGTGTCGGTAACATGTCGGCCGACAGGTTACCAACAGCCGAAACATGGGAGCTCTTGTTTACTTTTGCCCAAAATCTGAAACACCTTCTCTTTGAAAATGACCTCTGTTTTCAGATGTCCACGACACCAGCAAACTCACCTATTGATAAAACAAGTTATGTTATGCTTCAGGATCATTTCCACTTTTTCTTTCATCTTTTGCTAAAAGGAAAATGAGAGAAGCATTCAGTTATATATGGTATTTTTGCTGTTCAAACCACACAAAAAGGTTGGAAAAGTCTCACCTTTTCTGCAAGCTCCAATTCTGCAACCTTTGCAGTGGATTCCACTCGCACTCTAGAACCAAAGACCTTTGAAAAAATCAGACCATGTCAGCTAAAGTGATAACAACATTATCTCAAAAACATGGGTTGAAACAAATACCAAGTACCAAATGAATGCTCCTTGTTCAGTGCAACACACAATTCACACAACTAAAAAGCAAGTTATAAAGCCTTTGACTGAAGGAACAAAGGCTTTCAGTCTAGCAACTTATCCTTCCACATACAGTTTTTAAAATTTATCAGATATCTTTTTCTATTTCCGACACATTAGGAGAATTCTTTTTCCATTGCTAAATTCACCAACTTTTCAACCTTACCTTTATTTTGTCCGTATCCATAGCTGTGTTTGCGATAAGAATTTTTGCATTTTCCATCCTCTTTGGTTGATTTACTCCAATCTTCTTGTCCAGTAAAAATCCTGTGTTGAGTTAAAGATGAGTGATACAATACTATCGAAAACGACACCAACAATTTACAAGTTATCAAGCACTGGTGAAATGGTGAGCAGGTGTATCTCCGTTTATGTGCAGATGTTGGAGCATAAAGCTTCCCTGTTTGATTTTTGTTGCCTCTAAAGCATGGTTCAGCTTCCTTCAGATTTGCCCAGCAATAGGTTTTTCACAACCCATAAAATAGGCCATTGATGTCTGGAGGGAGAGGGAACGTTACAACTCTCATTTTCATTTACATGTGCTTGAAATTTGCCAATTACATAAAATTAGTAAATAGAGAAAAAATAGTGAAAGAGACTTCACATTTCTACTCTGCACAGTCTGCTGAATGCATTACATTGTATGTAAAACATTCAAGAAAACGAATTACCTTCATCCAAGTAAGAATCAATCAAATTTCCACCAAGTTTCTTGATGATCTGAATAGCATCTAAGTTGCCACTCCCCTAAAATTGGTAACAAATTATTAGCATACCAGGATGTTGTAAGCCAGTACTCAGCCCTGAAATATCTTACAATACTAATAATAATTATTATTAATAATTAATCCTATCTAAAGAGAGTGTTCCTAGTTGTTTTACAGAAACAATGAAAACTCCTTTTTAAAATTAACTAAAAGTGCTTCTATGAAAAATTTCAGCAGGTACAGTAGATGCAGCTTCTTATATATGTAAAACACGAGTTTAAGTCAGACTGAAAGCCTGAAACTCCTGTGCTGTATATTAATTCAGTTGCATATACACATTGCAATTTTAAGCTAGCAAGTCTTTGATGTAATTTTCTCCACGATCCAGCTCTCTCAAGATTTAAAGCTGGTAATGGCAGACCATTAAATACGAAAATTCCAGTTAAAATAAACAGCTAGGTGTTTTTTTTTTAATTTAAGGCTTAAAACGTGGTTTACTTAGAGTTTAGTTAACCCATTGACTCCCAGGGGCTCCCCATTGACGAGTAAAATCGTCTGGCGTTAGACAGAGTAAAATACTAAGTCTGGCCGGTTTCAGCCGGTTTGGACGTCACAGGGTCAATGGGGACATGTTTGAAGAATTGTTTTTTTGGTCATAGTAGCCAGGGTCCTCATTAGAATTTTTAGCAGTTGTTGCTGTGCTATTTTCAGCCATAACACTGCAACGGATTGACAAACTGATCAACTTGATGGGGACAACTTTAAAGCTGGAACAATTATTACAAGTGACTCAGGTTACAGGAGTGGTTCAATTGAGAATCCTGGTAGCACTTTAATGAATAAATTATTATTTATCAATATGGTATTTGCTTGTTAGGTCTACTTAATATTTAATATTAAACCCAATTTTAAGAGAACGTTCTTCAAGCGGTGATTCTCTACAGTATTTGAGAAACCCAGAAATCTGTCATATTACAGCATAGTTATGCAGACAGTACTTTTTAAAAAAGAATTTCCACTCAAAAAAAGACTCTATTCACCTTGAGTCTCAAAACTGCTTCAACAGCAAGATTGGCAAAGTGATCTCTATGCTGCATTAAAATCTTGGAGCTAAGAGTTGTCCTTGCAATGTTCATCAAGTCTTCCTTGAACTTCTCTTCATCGCTACTGTGATCAACTGCTGCAGACTCCAGAGCTTCTTGAGCAACAACAACAGCCTTGCGCCAACCGGACACAATGATCTGAGGGTGTACCTTGCAGGAAATGAGCTTTTCAGCCTCCTAATGTAAATTGTTAAAAGAGAAGAAATATTATGAATTGATTTGGTTTAAGTGCTATAATTTATGAAACATGCATGATCAAGTGAGTTGGAAAAATTTTTGGAATTGGCAGTGACCCTTCACAAAGATAAGCCAATTCAAATTTGAATTTAATAAGCATGACGGTTTCTTAGAAGTCTTAAGACAAAACTCTAAGTAAATGAAGTAAGAAGAGGTAGAAGAGTAGAGAAATGACAGCAAATTCAACAAACATTAACATGATGTGAAGTACACAATTGAACCAGGCTCCCCATGGTGCAAACCAAATGCCCATAAGATACATACATCAGAAAAGAAATTGATGATTAGAAACAATGCAGAGCAATCCTAAAAGCCCCCAGTAAAAATAAAAACGAAAAATAAAATAATGTAAAACAGAAGTGAAGTTTCTCTACTGAGCATACATACCTTGAGTAATTCACAAGCCAACACAGTTACACTTGTGGTGCCATCACCAACTTCATTATCTTGAACCTTTGACAACTCTTGGATGAAGAAAAGGTAAATGAGAGAACTTGTAAGTCATTTTTGAACAATAATTATTGCAATCCAACATATATATATGATATCTTTGGAATCATAAGTCCCTCAAATCTTTACAACCTTACTGTAACAGTAAAAAAGTCTTCGAAACCATTTGCTTCATGAAGAGTTTACACTAACAATGCTGAAGTTCACATATGATATCAACATCCAAAAATCAAAGTTTGATATTTCTTTTAGTTTAATTATCCACAGTCTTTGATTGCAACATTGGCAAACTAAAAAGAAAATGCAACAACTTAAAAATGTTATTACAGAGCAGCAGCTATCACAATTCATGCATTATTACGTGTTTTTGAGAAGACTGAATTGACATGATATTAACCCCCAATATTATGTTAGTGTTTCTACACTTAGTTTGAATTTCATCTTAATTTCAGCACCCACATGGAGGGTAGCTGACCAGAGCAAGATTCCAATTTATTATTGATAATGTGCCCTTTACCGGGACAAATCACAACACTTGGAACTTGGCACCTGAGTCTTTGAAACTAGTGTGTGGGTTCTTGAACATCCCAGAATTTATCAATATGGTTGTTAGATGGGGCATACAGTTTTCAGTCCTCCAGTGATGGGTAAAAAGAGTGACAATTTACCAGCAATAGCTCTTTATAAGGACAGCCCAAAAAATGTGTTGCCACTTGGTTTCATTTCCAGAACTTCAAGAGTGTAAGAATGACAAATAAATAGTTCTTTCTTACCTACGAGAATTTTTGCAGCGGGATTGTCAACCCCAATGGATTTTAGAATTGTGGCCCCATCATTGGTCACTTGAATTTCTTCATTCTTGCTGAAAGACTGTAAGATTTTGTCCTGGGAAAACATTCACCAAATATGAAAAGGATTTGGTTAAAAATTTAATAAATCCGTATAAATGCTTTTTTATTACTTTTAATCAGTGAGAGAAACAAAAGATTTGGTCTTAGTGATTTGAGACAAAATAACACAATATGTGATGAGAGCAAAGACTAAAGGCGCTGTTACACCGTGAATTGTCTCTCAATTTCACTGTGTAACATATACCCTGCAGGGGTATGTTGCAGGGTATGTCACACTGTGAAATGTTTCGTGCAACTTGTCCTGCTCAAGCCAAAACATTGCGAGACAAGTTGCACAAAACATTTCACAGTACTGAAGCAAACCTGAAGCAAAATATTTCAATTAAAATTCTTAATCAAAGTTGGTGAATTGGATAACTTTTGTGACACAGACCCTTTAACTTTAAATTTGATCCCTTTAGGAATCTGGAATGTCAAATTACATTATCCATTTCTTTTGTAGGCGGTAAGTACATCTAGCAGTCACTAGTAGATGCGGGCAATGTTACCAGTTTCTTACCATTCCCTTAGGTCCTAGGGTGCTCTTGATAAGATCCCCAATAGCAATGGCTCCAACAAATGATGACTAAGAGAGAACAAAAGACAAAAAGACTAATTAATGATGTAAGCTGAAACCAACTTTTGCAGAGAAATCACACAGTCTTTCAAAGACCATGAAACCAAATCAATCAAAGACATGGTACATATAGCCACATATGTAACTATGAAAACAACAATATTAATCCTTGCCTTTACAATCATAATTCATAAACAACACCAGCCACCACAAAAGCCATACAGGATATCTTTTATATGTAACTTAGAATTTACACTGGTTTGAAACACCTCCAGTCCCTACCCCAATGCCAAACTCTCCCTTATGGACTCGACTGGACATTCACTTCTGTTGCAAGTGAGGGCAACTGAGGACAAATTCAAGGTTCACAACAGATAACTCTGGGGGTCATTAGTTCCTTACAAATATCGAAAATACAGGGAGGTGGGGGAGTCCTGTGAAATTCCCTCTGTGGTGGGGTATGGATATTTTCTGGAACCACACAATGGAAAAATATGTTTGCTATAGCAGGGGTTTCATTAGAAGCCAGTCCTTGGTGGTGTACTGCAGTCTTTCAGTCAGAAATTTGCCTCTCACCACTAGCTACTCTGCCTTGATTTTCACTCAAACCCTTGTGAAAGACAAGAGTGACCGCCCCCGCTTACACTGATTAGCCCAGGTATCTACTTTAAAAGTTATTGAAATCCCTGTACAGGTGAAGAGATTCATCTCAGCAAAGAAAACCATTGTGACTTGTGCACTTTATCACTGTTAATTCCCAATCAACTGATTTTTATACCTACAATCTTGGAAAGATTAAAATCGAATAGAAAATTGCCCCCTTCAACCCTAAATCAAGGATGAAGCCACATGAAGGCCAAAACGCACCATTTTCCCATCACAGATTTTAGAATGGAAAGGGGAGGGAGGTGGCGTCAATTTTCCATTTAATTTGTCCAAGATTGCAGGTCATGACCAATGAAAGGGCTGGGTCATGCGATAACTTAAGGACGTTTTTGATAACTGTTTTCAAGAGGAATGCTTGGGGGATTTGCTCATAACTGTCCATTAATTAATTACATGATGAAAGTAAGATAACAGGAACTACGGTAAACTCAGCTCACCAGCCTAGCTGTTTCAGCTCTCTCCTCTTCTGCACCTTGATTGAGAATTTGCACTGGATTCAGCGAGACCTGAGCAAAAATAGCACGAGAATCAGATCACAACATTTCCAGAATAACAGAAGTTTCATCTGCTGAAATTTCAGGTACCATAAAAGAAAACAAATTACCATTTTTGTACAAATTTGCGAACAACACGTGCGGACAAAATCTGAAGTGAAAAATTTGACTTGAGACTGCGATCACAAGACCTTCAATTATCAGTATCGGTAAGTACTTCATGTATCCCTTATTATTATGTATTTAAATAGAAGGTATTCATAGTCCTGAGTTTTGAAGAAAGCAACCGTGGACAATCTTCCTGTCGGTGTACGTTGGATCCGTAGCTTGATCTGATCGGCATAGATACAAGTTGAGAAACTAAATATTTGGCTTAACTGCAGAATACCCCGCCATTTTGAAGCTGCACCTCTGAAAAGGCTGGATACGCGGATACGCAGTCGAAAGTACCACCCCTCCCCAGGTAAACTTTAAACTATATTGAGAAGTGGATACGCGGATACGCGGATACGCAGTGGAAAACATGGATACCCGGATACGTGGATACGCGGACATCACACATGAACATACTTCAAAATGCTCTGTAGTATATGCATGGATATGTGGATACGCGGATACGCAGTGGAAAATACTTCACGTATTGTTTCAGTGATTAGGCCAAAGCACTCTCGTAGAATTTTAGCTTTCATTGTACACTTCGGTTAACTACA
>NC_090874.1:48180162-48210162 GCF_036669935.1 Montipora foliosa | reverse complement strand
AACATTCTTATATAAAAAAAGAGTGTACTGACAACCTAAACCTGTACCTTTTTAAAGTTTGTCTAAGTGCGGCAAAATCAAATGGAAATAAACGGTGCTGTTCTTACCAAAGATTGGATATATCGTTGTTGAAATCAACCAGAATCAGGCATTACTCTTGTCTTGCAAGACTTTTGTCTTGCTTATAATGTACATTTTCCCTTTGTAAACTGAAGCATAGATTTTGATTTCTTTGATGTCAATCGGCTCCACCGCTAGTGGGTTCTGCTCCAGGATTGTAAAATTGGCGAGTTTTCCTCCTTCAATGGTGCCCATGATGTCGTCAGTGCCCAAGATTATGGCTGCATTCTTGGTGATGGCCAGCATGCCTTGATAGGGTGTCACCTTGAGATCTTCTCTGTACGTGTTCCCGTCTGCTGTAACGCGGTTGATGGCACTCCAGGCCAGCAGGAGAGGTGCCGACGGTGCCATAGTGAAGTCGGAGTGGAAGGCTGTAACCACGCCCCTGTCAAAGAGCCATTTCATTGGAACCATGGCTTGAGCTCTTGCAGTTCCAAGACCATCTTTGATGTACTTGTCAGCCAGTGTGTAGAAGTAGTAAGGGGCTGCAGACACCAATAAACCCAACTGAGCGATTTTATCAGCTTGGTCTTCAGTAAAGTATCCAGCATGCTCGACTGTGACTCGATGGTTTTCTCTCGGGGACTCCTTGTTGAGGGTTTCCACGACTTCTAGCAGCTTCTGCATGCCAAGGTCTCCATTGGTGTGTACATGGATCTGAAAGCCATTTCTCCAGTAAACCCGCATGGTTTCCTCCAGTTCTTCTGGCTGCATGATCCACTGACCATCGTGTCCGTCTATGTAGCCGTCTTTCATCTGCATCAGCTGTGAATAGAACGCTCCGTCACAAAGACATTTGGCATGGTTGTTGTAGAGAACCAGTTGATCGTCACTTAATTCCTTTGCGAGTTCTCGGATGTGCTCTATAGCCATCTGGTTGTCTCCGCCATACAACTTAGAGTAATTTCGAGCACTGGGAACCAAGTAGGTAGAGAAATGTGAGATCCTCTTGTTCTTCAGAATCTCCTTGGCCTTCTTTTGCTCCAGGTCTTCATTTATCAAAGGAAACTCTAGATCAGCAACGGCCGTGAGCCCGTTCTGGTGAACAATCTGCATAACCCAAATAAACAGACAAATCATTTAACTTTGCACTTATCAGCGGCCATCTTAGGGAAAACCCCGGGGGATTTGCACATTTGCATTTTTTGAAGAAAAATTGTTGGTTCTACACATGTAGATCATGCATCGGCATAAAAATGAAACTTTTTCGTCCATGTTTAAGGCTTCATATCAAAAAAGGACACTCTGTTCAAGACACTAAATAGTGTAATTGTATCCCCTCTAGACCCTTAAAACCGTACCGGGTTCAACGGCACATACCTGCTTAGGCCATGCAAGGAAATGCCACCCCTCTTCCCACCCGGACAAAAATACTAACAAAATCAACAGTGTAAAAAGAAGCAATTTTTTAAAACATTTAGAATATGTTTAAAAAAAAAAACTTTGTTTAACTAGTAACATATTTTTATATGTTACTTTTCTTTTTAAACACGTTCGCGCGAAAAGTTTCTAACATTGATTTTTTTCTGCAAATTTTGCCATTGAAAGACGATGAGTTAGTAATGTCAGAAATGTAAAGAAAATGGGGGATCACCGAATTCGTTTTGGCTTCTTACTTGATTTCCAATAAAAGGAAGAAAATTACATTATTTCGTTATTTGACATGATTTCTCCGATTTACAATGGCTTAAGAGCGAAGTTTCCACATAGAAACATTTATTTCAATTAGTCTTCCCATCACAAAGTGTTCAGTGACCCACAACAAGGTCGTGAATATTCAAGATTTTGTGGAATATACGTTGAAATCTTCCAAATGTAGACCTCGCGCCAGCAAAATGACCGCACATTAAAATCAAAATTGCCAAATACCGCTTGAAAAAAAGCTCAATACCGCAATACCGTAAATCCCCATGTCCCTTTCTTACAGTATGCTGAAATTAAATTATAGTCCTTCTATTTTAAACAGGGGCACCCAAGGATGGTTTCTGTAAATATCTTTTAGGAGAAGAAAATATTGCCTAGAATATTCTTTTGCTTGGATACGGCTAAAAATTTCTAAATGAACTTTCCATTCATGTAGAATTTTCGAAACTTCTCTTATAAATTCCCTACGATTTTCTGAAGTTTAATTTTTCATACTTTACTACCCAGGTTACCCTATTTTTCTCAGAAAAAGGAGACCTGTGATTTTCGGATTCTAAAATGTGATGGAGAGAGGAATCAGAAAAATTCTCACTTTCGTAAAACGTTAGATTACACCTCAAATTTTCGGAAAAATAATACTGAAGCCCTTGTTATTTCGAAAAGGATGCCCGAACTGATAAAAATTTTGTAGCGCCGCTTAGAATGCACTTCCGGATATCTAAAAGTGCTCTAGATAGCCTAAAAAGTGTTTTCAACGTATTTTGAAGGAAACAGTCGTTGGGTGCCCCTGTTTTAAAGCACAACAAAGGCGAAAAGAAATATACATCGTTAAACAACAGCCCTAATAACTGCCACAGAAATTACGCGAACGGGGCGGATATTCACTTATTAGTAAAATCCAACTAGTGGTCTATTATCAGTGCTGCGTTCTGATTGGTTGAGCTACTAGTAGGCTATTTGTTATAGCCCACTAGTAGCGAAAAGCGCCGGCTTTGAAAACCAAAACAACAATTAAAGTCTAGCTTTAACTAGCGAAAGATGTTTTGTCTCGATATTTTTTTGACCAACTAGTTGGATTTTACTAAAACAATTATTCCTCTCGCCCTCATGGCCTCTGAGTCAATAGCCTATTCGGCCTTCGGCCTCATGGGCTATTGACTCATAGCCCATTCGGGCTCGAGGAATAATTGTTAAATAAAACACATTTTCCAGCTCAGTCAAAATGTTCACAAAGTCAAAACTAACTCTTTTAGTTTAAATCTGCGAGCGCATTTCACGAGTGCGAGCCCACATAAATTGAATAAGTTGTCAGAAAACAGAACGCACAAATCATATGTGAAAATATGAAACCACTTGATCTCACGTTTCTGGTCTGGAGCGTTTCAGTCTCAAGCTTTTTGTGTGTACTATACATGATTTAAATCGCATTTGTTCAGAGTTTCATGTTAATCAACGACATTTATGAAGGCAGTCGGTCCAAATACAATGACCAAAGCTTTTAAAAGGAACGAAAATTTATAGTCAGGGGCACCCAATGACTATTTTCTGTAAAATAACTGTTCGAAGAAGCAAATTTTGCCCAGAATTTTCTTTTACTTGAGGACGGCTAAAATTTTCTAGATGACCGTTCCATTCACGTACAATTTTCGACGCTCATCTTATAAATTCCCTACGATTTTCTGAAGTTTACTTTTTCACATTTCACACCCAAGGTTGGGCTATTTTTCGTAGGAAAAAGGAAACCTAAACTTTTCGGATTCAAAAATGTGATGGAAAGAAGAATCAGAAAAATTCTTACTTTCGTAATCATGCGTTAAATTACATCTAAAATTTTCGAGAAAATAAAACTGAAGCCCTTATAATGTCGAAAAATTTTTAGTTCCCCTAGGATGACCGAACACATAGGCGAATTTTATAGCGCCACTTAGGATACATTTCTACGGATCTAAAAGTACTCTGGATAGCCTAAAAACTGTTTTCAATTTATTTTGGAGGAAATCGTCCTTGGGTGCCCCTGTTTAGTATGGCTGGTGAAAAACGTATAGGGATTGTGACACTAGAGAAAGATAATCAATTCACAAAATATGTGCAACACCCGTGAATTGTTTTGAGGTGGAAAGGAAAACGGCTTTCACAAGTTTTTGCCGTTGAGGAAATAGAAGATATCCTAGATTTTTTTTCACTTGCCAACTTTGTCTTATTTTTTTCTCTTAGTGGCATTGGCCAGGTGCCATGAAATGGGTTTTGAAAACTGGTGTCTGTTTTCACCGCGAAATCAGCCTAAATTCGGTGTGGCTTTTAGAACTTGCCTTATGCTCCGCTTCGTTTATAGTTTCCTTTTTTTTTTTTTTTTGTATTTCTTTTATTAATTACAGTAACAACATAATACACCACTTAACAAACTTAAAAGAAGAAAAACGTTACAAACAGATTACAATATTGCTTCACAATGATCGATAAAGGGGTACCTATTGCTTGTCAAAAGGGGAGGCCAAAACGGATTAGATAACAAAAAAAAACAGAGGGGCGAAAAAAAGGAGGAAAACATTCAGACAGTCACAGCGACTCAATTATTTTGTGCCACTTATTTTCGAATGCTTTTTGCCTTCCTATTGTGACTGAAATTTGTTTTTTTAGCCGTAAATTACTTTTAATTTGATAAAGGCATTCTAATATCGAAGGTTTAATATTGTTAAACTTACATCTAAAAATATAGTACCTAGCTAGAAGTAAACAGTGATTAACTAAAATTTCTCCTTTTTCCTCATCAAGACCTAAACACACGGTTTTCCTTAGAACGTGAGAGGTTTGGATCAGGTTAATTGAAATCAGGAAATTTTGTATGTTTTTCCAAAAAACATTTGTAACAGGACAATCCCAGAACAAGTGAATTAGGGTTTCCTGGGCATTTTGACAGAAGCAACATAAATCTGTGTCAGAGAACTTAATTTTAAATAAAAAGGAATTTGTGGCAATTCTTCTGTGAAGAAACTTTTTGTGCTTAATGTACATTTCCTAGGTAATAAATATATAGACCTCCAATTAAAATTTAAAACATCTTCAGATTCACAGCGGTCCCTAATCCATTTCGCTTGGCTTTTCTCAGGGCAAGTACATTTCTTATCTCTGTAGATTTGGTATGTCAGTTGGCTCCGCTTTTTGGAAGAATTTAGCAGAGCCAATACATTTTTTGGGTTTGGGTCGTCTGGCAGCCTCAATTTTAATGTCTTAATAGCGCACCGAATAGCTGAAACCACTCCGTAATATTCAAGAAAGGAAACGTTAGGGCACCATTTGTTTCTAAAGCAACTGTAAGTCATTAACTTGGAATCGCTCGTCAAAAGATCATTAATATTATGCACACCTGCCTCAAACCAATGCTTATAAAAAATAGTCTTTCCGGCAATTCTAATCATTGAGTTGTTCCGGCATATGGATTCGGCACCAAACTCCGCCCGTGAAGCTAAAGGCTCTTTAAAATTTAAATCTGACCACAGCTCAATAAGTTCATGGAGGAAAGTACTTTTTATATCCAGGATTTTAACATCATTTGTTGCCAAATTGCTAGTAAAAACTAATTTACCCCCAAACTTAAGTAAATAGAAGTCGAAGAAGGCTTTCCACTTAGACTGGCAATCATCAGAAATATACTTGAGTATCCATGTAATTTTCAGAGCCTTATTAAATTCTATGATATCTAACATTTTCAGCCCTCCATCTTGATAATCTGCTATCATTTCAGTTAGTTTAATTTTATCTCCCTTGTTATCCCAAAGAAACTTAAAGATAAAATCATTAACTTCTTTTAGGGATTTTACGTGAGAAGGCATTGATGACATTAATAATTGCAATTTTACCGATCAAAGTTAGCCTTTTATTGTGCCAATTGTTTAGAGCGTTCGCTACGTTCACAGCCTTTTCCTCATAATTCTTCTTCGGTCCTTCTTCCTGATCGACACAGAACCAAACACCCAAAGGATTAAACTTTACTGTTTGCCCAAGTAAGATTTTTTTCAGGACACAAAATCTGGTTTGATCCCTTAAATGAGCCTATCCGAAGAACTTCTGTTAATTCCCAATTAACTTTTAAACCTGAGATCTCACCAAATCTTTCTAGCATGTAGAGAGAACGTTGCAGTGATTTTAAAGAGCCATCTAGAATCACAGCCGTATCATCTGCAAACTGGCTTAACTTACATTCAACGTTACCTATTGATATCCCTTTCATTGTAGTGTCCTTACGAACGGCGACAGCCAAAATCTCAGCACATAAAATAAATATATACGGTGAAAGCGGGCAGCCCTGCCTAACACTCCGACTCAATTCAAAGAAGGGACTCGACCAACCGTTATTCACAACACAGCTCTGAATATCGCAATAAAAGACATTAATCCACTTGATAAATGATGTCCCAAAGCCAAAGCGAAGTAATGTTTGACGAACAAAAGACCATTCAATCGTATCGAAGGCTTTTTCGAAGTCAACAAAAAGAAGCATTCGTGGTATCTTTTTAGTCTCGGTGTAAGAGATAACGTTATTAATTAGGCAAATATTTTCAGTGATAGAACGGCCTTTCAAAAAGCCAGTTTGATCATTGTCTATTAGGCCTGAAGCAGATTCCCGGGGTTGGGGGGGGGGGGGGGGTACTCCCATATATTTCCTATACGGGTATGTGCCGCCCAACGGAGTCGTGATTTTGAAGCTCCTGGTTTAGAAAGTGGTATCCATTTCAGAGGCGTTTTCTAGAACGGGGTATAATATTTCGAATGTAAGCAGCCATTTGAAATTCATTTCAAGGACAGATTGCTTTTAAAAATACGGAACGCGTCCTAAATTTACATTCCACACTCGTAACGTGAGCTTGAAACGCCTGTGGTTTGATAATTTACGGGATTCTAATTGTCAATAATTTTATAATTTCATACCTGCACTAAATCATCGTAGCCAGACATCATCATTGGCATAACAATTGCGGAGAAGTACTTGGTGGCGATTAGAGCATCTAAACCCATCTCAAAGAAGTGACCGCGATCCCAATCCACTTGCGGGTTTTTCTGCAGTTCCTCCTGCATGTCCAGCTGGCTCCGGGCGAAGGTGTTGAGGTACACTTCATGAAAGCTTCGGTGCCACACCACGACTGGTGCGTTCTTGGCGGTGTTGTTGATTCCGTCTATGATCTCTCTGCTCATGTCGCCATGAAAATACTGGTGATATCCCCAAGTTACTAGAGTCTCTTCGGGCTTGGCTTTTGCATTGATCAGCTCGTTCAGGCGACTTTGGTATTTCTCTTGGGTCCTTACGCCTTTGTACGTACCACTTGGAAGAGTCCAGTCGAACGGGGTGATGAAATCCATTCTCAAAATCAGGGCCGCCATAGAAGGATGAAGATGAGGGTCAATGTGTCCTGGCATCATGGTTCGGCCTTCGAGGTCGAACTTGGCCGCGTCAGGGAATAAAGCTTCGGCGTTTGCTAGGCTTCCAGTGAAGGCTATTTTACCGTCTTTTTCCACGACAGCTTCGACGTACTGCGCCGTCTCTCCAACCATAGTGAGAATACGACCGCCGAAGTAGAGAGTCATTTTGAGTTCAAGCGAAGAACCTTAGCTGATTGCAAACTGGACGTACACACAAGCGTTGTGCAAGTTTTATGCAACACCTAACTTGCGACCGCAGTTTTTAAACTGCTTGCATCAACCCCGCCCTCCAATCTGCCCACATATATACAGCCAATCACCCTGCTCCAGTTGTTAATGACCCTGGCATTTCCTGCTGGATATGATTACATTATTTTAACTGCTGAAAATACATTGTCATTTAAATAGGAATCAATCACAAAACTAGAACGTTTTCGCGACTTTATAACGCCATAAAATTCATCTGTTCGGCCCTTTGGGCCCTTTCACAGACCCAAATGACAGATTTCTCTACTCTTTCATATACTTCAACGGGTAAAATCCCGACCCTTTCATATACCTGAAGCCTGAAAAGGGTACCCCTTTCGGGCGGAGCCTCCCCATATAGGCCATTTATATAGGGAGTCCCCCCCCCCCCCTTGAAATGGCGAAAAATGTATTAGAAGCTGCTGCAATTAAAAACATCTCACTGTGTGAGAATCAGTTTTGATTACTCTATCTTTCAAGTGTAGTTAATGAGTCCTTGTTTTGAGTGGCAGTGATAAGAAGAAGGAAATAGGGTCTTTTTAAAATACGTGAAATACTCAAAAACACTCGAAGTGTTGAGAGGGGCGGGCTACTGTCAGCATGTTCGGGTGTCCCTTGTGGTTGCAGAAACCATGGTTTTGTTCGCTTTTGTGTCGTGCTGTGAGGCAAGTTCACGGCTCGTCAAGTTTGCGGTTTTATTTTATATTTGATTAAAACTTTTACTTCGTCTATTTGATCCTTTTTGATTAAATTGGTTTCTGTTGGTCGGTTGCCCGATCAGTTGCTCCAACTTGATTTGCGTGCTTCTGCAGGCAACCATGCACTGTCTGTAACAAAGTGCCAAATGCCTAGATGGGGCTTCAAACAGTTATTCTATTATTTTTTGTTATTGGTTTTAAAATAACTTTGGAGTTCAATGACTTATCAGCTGTCACTAACACGTAAACCTCACATGAGCTAGATTATGCAATGCTTTTCAGGGTAGGGCGAAAAATGTGTTAGAAGCTGCTGCAATGAAGAACATTTCTCACTGTGTGAGAATCAGTTTCGATTACTCTGTCTTTGAAGTGTTTGTTTGAGTGGCAGCGATAAGAAATATAGGATAATGCCTGAGCTTCGAGGCCTTCTTAAAAATAATGACCGAGGGTGCAGCGCCAGGGCGTTATTCGATTTAATGTATCTTTCCATTGCTTTAGAACCAGCAGGTCATTATTGTGGCCACTGGAGCAGTAAGCTATTATTCGTGATAATGACCTCCTGTTTCACGTTTGTGAGCCGCCCTTCCATTTATTGAAAATAATAACCCGTTCAAAACAATGGAAAGTTGCAGTGATAAGGAAATAAGGCCTTTTAAAGTACGTGTAATACTCAAACACACTCGAGGTGTCCATTGTTCAGAGGGGCGGGCTGCTGTCAGCAAGATCGAATGTCTCTTGTTGTTGCGGAAACTATGGTTTTGTTCGCTTTTGTGTCGGGCTGTGGGAGAAGTTCACGGCTTGTCAACTTCTTAACGATTAAAGTGTTTAAGTTTTATTTTATGTTTGATTTAAACTTTTACTTCGTGTAGTTTTTTCTAATTGGTTTAATTCTGGTTTCTGTTGGCCATTTGCCCGGTCAGTTGCTCCAACTTGGTTTGCGTGCAAGTTAGTCTACGTGCTTCCATGCCCTGTCTGTAACCTCTGGTCTGTAACAAAGTGCCAAATACTGAGATGGGGCTTCAAACAATTATTCTATTATTTTTGTTACTGGTTAATAACTTTTGATCTGTGACCTTTTATAGCTGGAGTTAAAAGACTAATCAGCTGTCACCAACACGTAAATTTCACATGAGCTTTTCTGTTCTTTTCAAAGACTTCGAAGGCTCAAGAGCTTTTTCTTTCAAACAATATTTCTTCACCTTTCGGCGGGGGTCTCTTGACTGCTTCGCTTTGCGAGAAAATTAATTTTAAACATACAGCTATTTCGAGAATAGCCTGCGGACAGCAGACGTATACCCGATCGTCGCTCTGTTACCTTTCGGGATTGTCGCATGCACATTTTTTCCACCAACCTTTCTCGAAATAGCCGTGTAAGTTTTACAAAAACTAACTACTGTCAAATACAACGCTTTTGCCCTAAAGAAGTGAGGACCCTTTCGGTATGATGACGTCAACTTGTTAGCGAGGCCTAGAGAACACGTTAGGGGATAAAATGCGTGAGAGTTATTGGCTCTTTAGTGTTTATTTTCTTCCTCACTGCTATCTACTTTTCGCACCTACTTAAGAGAAGATCAAATCCAATCACAATTACCTCCCTTTCCGGAGGAAGTACTTCAGCTAATTGTCTTAATTAAGTCTACCAGTTCTGGCCTTTAAGCAGCTACAAGGATTGTCGAATTCGCCATTATTAGCCTTTTACTCCTGGCTAATGTCAAAAATTCACAAATATTTTTTTGGTAAAATATTACTGTGCAAAAGTTCTGTCCAAGAGGTTTCATTTGAATACATGGTAATGCTACGTGCACACAGCAACTCCCATCATTGTTGGTGTAGCTATACTTTAACCGGTTTCAAACTTAATTGCGCCCGACAACTCCCAACAACACGCACCAACGTGCAACTGAGTGTGCAAAAGGACGCAAAATGTATAATCCAACAATGTTGGACGTTGGTGGCCAACAATATTGCGTCCGTTTTCACGGGACTTTAGAGTAACAAATCACAATGCCGCCACAAGGAAAAAGAGCGTTTAAAACAAACTTTTTTGTTTTATATCTGCCTTAAAGTTTAAAATTTCCTTGTGATTGATTTCATTCAGTGATTCACAATTGTGGTTTTTGAGACAATTTTTTGGTGGGTGCTAATTTACTCATTCACTTGCAGGTCACGTTCCTTATTTTTCTGGAGGCCTCTCTTGAACGTTGAAGAGGACATGTAACAGTTTTTCAGAAAATAAAAGATGATTTATTAGGTCTATAAACAACCACGATCAGCGAATCCCGGCTTTTAGGGGTTTTAAGGTAACCCCTATTAAATCCCTATTTCCCGTAATCAGTATTGTCAGTGTTTAACCCTAATTAATTTAGTCAGAATCCCGTATGAATAACAAATACAAGTCGATGTACGGGTCTCGTGCGAATAACCACTAGAAACTTGACATTGAGAAAGACGAATGATACAGAGAGATGGAACGTTTATTAGAGAGGGGCGTTTATTAGATGATAGGCGTTTATTTGGAAGTGGGCGTTTATTAGGTCATTAACGGTATGCACGTTTTTTTGTTGTTGTCGATCATTGTGATACCTGTTATCCTACTGATCATCCGCCATGAATTTTTAATCATCCCTAGAATCAATTTTTTAACTTTATTCCTAAAAAGGTTTAATGATTGGTTACATCTCATTCCTAAATCCTCTATTAAGCCCCCCGGGGGGCTTATTTATTTCAAGCCCGTTTGAAGGGGGGCTTAATAGAGACGAGTGGCTTATTTGAAACTGGGGGGGGGGGGGGGGGGGGCTCATTTAATTTAGAAACATCGATGGTACAAAGTGGAAAAGCTCAAGTACGAGAAGTTTTAGGTCATGCAGCCGAGGACCAGAATCTATTTTTCCGTAAGATCATCGAGATCGAGGGCTTTGCGATACGGGTTGCCATCTTGCATGAGTGTCAAAACTACTTAGGGGCCGTGGGCGGTTTGGGAGCTATAATCCCCGACGCCCGCCCCCTCGGTACATTTGAAAATCGTAGCCGTGACGGTAAGACGCGGTATATCTAAGCGATCTCACGAAAAAATAGGGGACTGTGAACAGTCTAGAAAAAAATCGGAGCTTCCTGTTGGTGAGTATAAAATCATCCTGGATCAGTGTAGACGAATTTTTACAATCGTGATTGATTAACACAGTCTATCATTTATTACTGAAGAATAAATAGGGATGGAGAAGGGGGGCTTATAAACTTTCTTCCCCTGAAAAAAGGGGGGCGCTATTAGAGGAGGGGGCTTATTTGAGAGGGGGGGCTTAATAGACGATTTACAGTAAGCACTGACTCAAAACGGTTTGCTTCTATTATGGATTACAGTTGTGGTTATGTAATTTAAAATCAAACCCACTTCAGCAGCGTGTACTCCGTTGTATAGTGGTTAAGACTAGGAACCGTAGATTCTACGCCACGGTATCGATTCTCAATCTAGCCACACTGATTTTTTTTCCTTTAAAAGTTGCCATTGTATTTTTTTCCCAAAAATTGAACTGTGGTTCAAAGGACTTACAGGTCCTTACACTTCATGGAAATTTCTTGACCACAAATTTCAAGAGACTTAGAAATTTCATTTCAATTTCAAAAAGAGACTTAATCTCGTATGAATAGCAAAAAATACACGTGGGTGTATGGGTCCCGTGCGAGTAGCCACTGTGTTTGTTTGTTTGTTTGTTTTTTAATTATTTAAACATATTTGAAAACATGTTTGCCCCAAGACTTCACTGAAGAGCTCATCGTGAGGGCTTATTAAACATGACAACATACATATGACATCACGAGTAAATGAAAAATAAAAGCGTTTGGACTCTTTAATAAATTGTTGAGCGTAAGAAAACAATTCAACGTTTTCTTCTGTTGATAAATGAGAGGAGCCAAATGAGAAAAAATTCACCTTTTGAGAGTCCGAGTATCTCGACCATTCGTTTGGAAAAATGTTAAGTTCAAAGTAATGATAGACTAACGATGACAGCACAATAACCCTGACCGACGATCCTGCGGGTGATTGATGTTGGGATTTGAAAGAGCGATATGGATCTCTAGACGGCCTAGACGTATCAACTGACGTAGTCACGATTTTAAACCTATCTTAATATTTTGCCGAAATCGTTTTAAGTATCTGGTGCTTAATTCTCTTTCCGGGAAGATTAATTTGCTTTTATTTTGGGCGTTGCTGCTGTGGATGTTTGTGTTGGTCAGTTGCTCCAACAACAACATTAACAACAACAATAATTAATTCAAATTATTCACGATAGAAGACGGGCCTGCAGGTAGCTAGTGCTTTGCAGTTTGCTCTGTCAAGGCGATATAATTATTGTAATCTCTTAAAATCCTGATAATTTGGTTAAAAAACTCTCTATAGTTGATTCATCAGCATGGGCTTCTCAGTGTCATCAGCCTTCACACGGCCCATGTGGTTTCCGGCCGCGCGGAATTGAAAGCAATAGTTATCTTTCTTTACTTCGCTCTGCAAGAGCGATTAAGTTGATTATGCTAACTTGATTAAGTTAAGTTAAGTTAAGTTGATTGATTATAAGTTTTACAAAAACGGCTAAGTCTTGCCTAGAACGGCGCATTTGAAGGAGAGACCAGGAGCGTCGGGGTACTCCCTTATAAAAGCCAAAAGGTATGCGCTGCCCCCAAAGGGTATGGTTTCTTTGCCGTTTGGTCTGAATGACGGGTAGACGGGTATAGACTTTGCCCAGAAATGATTTTGGTCTGGAATCAGGCATGGTTTTCGAGGGAACCACGTTATCGTTTCAATTCCCCTCTGAATAAGAAAGGAAGAGAATTATGCGAATTCGAAATCTTTTCTGTTGGTGTGCTAATGTAAACCTAGGAGTACAACAAACCCCCCCCCCCCCCCCCCTCCTCCTCTCTGGGGAGCAGAGAGAACAGAGTCTTTCCGGTTCCGGTATGCCAAAGCCTAACTTGATAGCGAGGCCTAGAGAACACACGGAGGAATGAAGTGATTAGTCTATGCCTTACTATCAAAAGACCTCGAATAAAGTTTAATCGCTACCTTTTGCGTGCACCAACTTAGAAGAATCTCAAATCCAATCTTAATTACCATCCTTTCTGATGATGCAGTGGTGCGAGCCGACCAGTTTGGGCATTACGTGGGCGGTTGTCAGCAGCCGCAAAGCTTGTCAACTTCTCCACGGTTTGCCCTTTCACCCCTGATAGAGGCCAAAGTTAATCAAATGGCAAGCATTTCAAATATGTTTTTGAGAAAATTCTTGAAAAATCAATGAAACTATGCAAAACATCTGCAAAAGAGGTTACACCTGAAAGGTAACTCCTTCGGATTTCGTTGGCAGATATGGCAGATACATACCCTGTTTAGGACAACACCCTCAATTTGTTTACCCTATTTAGGACAAGAGATGCACGCCGTCTTGTTTCAAAGTCATTTATTGGCAATTGCAACAGATTAAATTCGCGTTATAGTCATCGCTTTTGTATACAAAAGTCATGCAGAAAATCAAGTCGATCGTGCAGGAAATGCCCTCAAGAACCGACTCACACGAAATTATATACCCTGTCAAGAGCCATAATAGAGCGAAATTATATACCCTGTTTATGTTTATGACAGGGAGGTCAAAAACCATACCTTGTCAAGCGGCACATCCCTTTATAGGCCAAATAAAGAAGTATCCCCCGGGGCTTGCTGACTGATTCACAAGAAGCAGGTCACGTTCGTTATGTTTACAAACAGATCTCTCTTTTTTTAATCTTTTCTTATGTTTTCGAAGGGATCTCTTTTTTCGTTCAAGGTAGGCTACGAGCAAGCTCTCCATTTAGGGCAGTCGCGAGAAGTCACACGCGAGCAGCACGCGAAAGATGATGCGAGTACGTTGGGCGGCTGGCTCGCCTCGCTCGCCTCAAATGGAGAGCTTGCTAGCAGGCTATATGATCAAGGGATCATATTCACCAGTTTTCTAAAATAAAAGATGATGAAAGAATGAAAGATGGTAAATTTTGCTGATTGCTGATCCTTGTGTGCAAGACGCGTATCAAATATGAACCTAGTATATCGCCGCGCTTTACATGAGGTCTCCGTAGCTCAAGTGGATGGAGCAGCCGCCTGGTATTTGGGAGGTCACAAGTTCGAATTCTGTCGAGAGCTCAGTTTTTTTCTTTGTCCCACGCTCGTGACGTGCTAATTAATTAATTTTTCACATAAAAGATGATATTTTAGGTCTATATTTTGTTGAGTTCCTGTCAGTGGTTTTGAATCTGACTTGACTTTCATGGCTCAATTACCCGGGAGGTAACCTTGGGAATTCTTGTGGGAGCTTGCCGCAAGGTTATAGGACTCGTTAAGACTTTTGTTCTTGGGCCATCGTAGCTTGATAAAAAATAGAACACAAAGAGCGATGATAAACATATTCAACTTACTCATTATTATAAACTTGACGTTCAGCATGAGTTGAGTCAACATACGAGACGTCACATTTATAAAAATGAGTAAGTTGAATATGTTTATCACCACTGTTGTGTTCTTTTTCTTACCTGGCCAATATTTGGGTATAGGTGAGCCGCTGAGGACTTGAAACCCTGACTCTGCTTTGGACAAAAAAGTCCTAAAATATATACCCTGTTTGAGAGAGACTCGCCAAAAACATCTTAGCCTGTCGCGCCCCCCTCCCCCATCCCCCCCCAATTGTCAAGTGAATTTCAACTATCTTCTTGTTACACTCCTTTGAATACTCAGTTTAAAGCCTCAAAGGATGTTGGCAACATCGATACCGGTATGCTGTAGCAAACCTTTTAAGTTCTAAAGTGTTGACATTGTTTCTTGTAACTGGATGAAGAACTGCGACAGTGTCCTTCAATTCTCAGTTCTTCAATTCTTCAGTTCCTCATCCATTTGCAGACATCTTCAACAAGATCATGATACCAGCCCTAGATCTCTTGACTTAGCCAAGAATTTTGCAGTTCTGAGGAAATGCCAAGGAAAGATGGACTGTCTGGTATACGAGATGCTCCTGATTAAAAGTACAGACCAAGTCTAAACATCCAATCAGACTCAATACGTGCTAAAGTACTCACTTGACTTTGGGTTTTCCTTTGTGTGAGGTCACTGGATGATTCACTGGCTTAGAACAATAGACTATTGTTTTCGGTTTATTTTTTGTCTACTTACTTATGTAAATTTTCTTCATTTTCTTGATAATGATGTCAGGATGTCATCGAAACGTCGAAATCTCTCCGCGTTAGTTTTTCTCATAAAGTTAATTTTAGATTTTTAAAATTTGTTACCTATAGTTTTGGCTTTTAAAGGTGTGAAGGCCCTTTCAGAGTTCCACACTCACTTTGTCGACTCACTCCAATCAATAACTCGCGAGTGTGTGGCGAAGAGAGACACGCCCATGAAAAAGCTGCTTGAGGCTAAGGACGCTGGGATGAACAAAACTACTGCTTCGACGGCAGATAACACGTCTTCAAATTCACTTAAACACGGACAAAGGGGAGTGTCGTAAACGAAAACCAATGTAATAACTCTGGCGAATCACAAGACGAGCTCACAATTAAATGAACCAATCATACTTGGCGGCATGTAGCCGACCTCAAGCGCGGGTCAACTCGTGTCAGCAAATCACGACTGGTTTTGATGTTTCTTTTGATTGGCTGAGAAACTCGCGCGAGTTTTGTTCAGCCAATCACAACTCAAAAGCAATGTAATTACGAACAGCAGGCTGATTTAGAAAACGCGATGCGGCAGCTGCTTGCAACAGAAAGCTTGTCCTTATATTGTTGCCTTTCTATTTAGATTCACGACTACAATGCTCTCACTCCCCAAGAACCTTAATCCGTAGCACGATGGGTTTCACCGGACTCATCTTTGCACTTGGTCCCAGATGAAAAAGGCCCTTTTTGAGCATCTGGTAAACTTTTGTTAAGAAATGGTTAACGCACAGCGTACGACGATCGAGGTATGGAAGGACGTGAAAGGTTTGCGAAGCACCAAAAAAATCGCGGGTGTTGCTAGAGACAACGGGACCAACGGGAAAGGAGCAGAAATTAACCAAAGGGGAAGGGTGTAGGCGGTCTCTGTTGTAGGTAAAATCTGGTTAAACCAGAATTTCGTTTGTTTAGGGCAGGGAAACAAGAAAATTTTGAATCAAACTAGGTTGAATACTGAATTAAAGTGAGAACGAATTTTACCTACAGCATCCCGTTTCTTCCATCTCTTTTGATCCCTTTTCGCCCGGCTATCCATCTCGCGCCACTCTCCATCGTCTGATTGCCTGGAACAGGCTATCCAGCCTTTTTAATACAGACAAGCAAATGTAGGGGGTCTCTGTTGTTGGTAAAATCTAGTTAAACTAGAATTTTTCTCTGTCTTCTTTGATAATTAGGGCTAGAAATCAAAAGAAATCTTGAATCAAACTAGGTTGAATACTGTTTTAATTTGAGGACGACTTTTACCTACAATATCTCCTTTTTTCCATCTCTTTTGATCCCTTTTTGCACCGCTATCCATGTCGCGCCACTCTCCACCATGTGGTTGCCTGGAACAGGCTACCCAGCCTTTTTAGTACAGACAAGCAAATGTTCGCTTTACTGTGTGAAGGTAAAAATTTTAAGAAGCTTGGTGTCTTCAGGACTAAATGAACTATTCGTAAGAGAGAGGCATTCATGATGGGGGTGTCTTTAAGGACGGGCTCGAATTTCCTAAAATCTTGCTTGAAAAGAACCAGGAGTAGTGGGGGGAGGGGGGTTAGTTCTGGGAATTCTTTGTGGTGGTTTTCCTCCTGGTAGTTCAAATCCTGATCCTATTTCACACCAACTAATTTCACTTTTCACACCCGTTTTCAGACCTGGCCTCCAAGAAATTATGTCATCATGAGATCATTACTTAGATTACAACAGCAACATAGAAGATTATTTAAAATCCATTTCGAATTCACATATTTCTCTTTCTTACTTACTCATTTGGAATCATGTGGAATTGAAACCATAAATACGTTCATACACTCCCGTAGATTTGTCGAAAACCACACCCGATTCCAGACCAAAATAGGCAAAGTCTATACCTTTTTTCAGACCAAAAGGGCGCAAAACCCCTTCCCTTTGGAGCAGTACATACCTATATGGCTTATATAAGGGAGTACCTCCTGCAGGGGGAAAGAACCATTGACCCATGTAAGCTAATCCAAGACGATCTTGGATTCTGGATTCAGTGCTGTGGATTCTGGATTCAAGGAACTGGATTCCGCATTCCTTGCCAATGGAACGTGGATTCTGGATTCCAATCGCTAGAAGGAATTCTTTAAGGTAAATACTGGATTCCTAAGCCCAGGATTCCAGATTCCAGATTCCAGATTCCAGATTCCACAAGCAAAAAACTTCCAGAATTCCGGAAATCCAGATATTACCTTTCATGGGGCAAAACGAGGTCTTTCAAGTTTTGAACTAGTAGCAGTAGTAGTAGTAGTAATAGTAGTAATAATAATAATACTAATCAGGAGCTCCTGTAATAATTTATTTCTTATTAGGCGCAAATTAACATCTGAATATGATCAAATGCGCCTTACAACTATAACTACCTGTAATAATTACAATTAACTCTACTTATAATCTAAAATTTATCAATCTAACTATAAAAGGCAAAAGCCTTCCTCAAGAAGTAAGTCTTTACTGTTCGTTTAAAAACCAAAAAGTTATCGATGTCTCTGACACTTGCAAGCAGACTGTTCCACAATACAGGGGCAGCTATTTGGAATGATCTGTCACCCAGAGTTTTCTTTGTTTTTCCCATGGGAAACTGCAATAGTAGTTCTTCAGAAGAACGAAGCTGGTATTTACATTTCTCCTTTACTCGAACTAGATTGCATATATAGTACGGCGCAAGTGGATATATTGCTTTAAACGTTAAAACTAAGATTTTAAACTCTATACGGTAGGCAACGGGTAGCCAATGCGAAGAAAACAAGACGGGTGTAATATGATTAAACCTCGGAGTTGATCATACGAGCTGGGCAGGACTATTTTGAATGCGTTGTAACTTACTCATGTGTACCGCGGAAACTTTATAAAGAAGACTATTACAGTAATCTAAGCGGCCTATAACAATGGAGTGAACAAGCGTTTTGTAAATATGAAAAGACGCAGCTTTACATATCTTATGAATGTGTGGTATTATACTCAGGTTGTGGTCAAACCATGATCCAAAGTTCCTAACTGAAGTTACCGGAGCTATAATGCTCTCACTGACACTAAGACCATCAATGTTCACTTTAGCCAGTTGCTTTCTGGTGCCTATAATCATGAACTCCGTCTTATTATCATTCAGGCGTAGTGTATCCTTGATCATCCACGATCGTATAGCCTCTATGCATTGCTTCATTGCCTCAACTGCATCGTTTTGCGAACAAGCAGAGTCAGCATTGAATAATAGTTACTGTCGTCTGCGTATGCGTGCGATTGTGGTAGATATAGTTCTTAATAACCTCGAAAAGCTTACTCGTATAGATGGTGTACAGCAATGGACCTAGGCATAATCCTAGGCCTTGAGGAACGCCGCATTGCAAATTGAACTTCTCCGATAAATTTTGGTCGAAAGACACGCACTGCAATCTGTTGAGAAGGTAGGATGTAAACCACTGCAATGCCGATCCCTTAACTCCAAAGCAATCCACTCAATCTTGTATATGTTGTTCAATTAATTTTTTAATCTCAGATAATTTTTTTGTAAATTAAAATTACCTGAGATAAAAAATTAACCACAACATATACACTTCCACAACTATATGGGTAAATTTTTTTGTTAATAAGCCAAAATTAAGGTAAACAATGATGAAACAATGAATAGGCCTTTTGCAGCTAAGCCATCACGTGACCTACTTTTCATAAAATTATGGGCTATAGCTTAACAAATTCCAGAAATTAAAAAAGCATGTCGAGAATATTAAAATGGCCAAATTTGAGGCCCCCATCATTAAAAGGTGAGATCTTATGACAGTCTGAAGTTTTAAAAGAATAAGAAAATTTATTGCTGGACCTTGCTCTCCAGCAACATTTCCCATACAAAACTTCTAAATTTTCCGAAAATTCAAACTGTCGTCTAAACTTAGTCTTTCATTCCAGGGGACTCAAACTTGGCCATTTTGGTATTTTCGATGCGCTCTTTCCATTTCTGGCATTCTTTAAGTTATAGGCCATAATATAAAAATTCTCTAGGAAAAATTTGGTCACGTGACCCCAGCTGCTAGAGGCCTATTCACCTACAGAATATTAATATTTAGGATGCCCCATTGCTCTACAAATTTGAACATTTTTAAAAAAATAACTGCACCTTTGGTCCTGTAGTGTGTTAATCTCCTTAAAATTAAACTTTATTGGCCATAACAAACTTGAAGTTTACACTACTGAAAGTCTTTCCTGTCATGTATGAAAAAATCCTTGATTTCAAAGTAGTGGAGATACCTTTTTTATTTTGATAAATAGAAATTAACAACACGGCTAAAACAAGTTTTTAATGCCACATAAAAGCAATTCTGAAATATTATATACCAATAAGCGTTCCCATTATGAAACCAGTTCGACAGGACTGTAAACAGAATATTGGTGATATGCCAAAACTAGCGGCTCTTTCTTATTGCTTCTTTTGACATCAGTACTGCCCATTTTAGCTAATTGATTAAAATAACAGTCTAGCTGACTTAATTATGGTGTTGGTCCCATCTTCTTAATTGCATCTTCTTATTTGCATACCTATGAAGAATGAAAAGAATATTATTGAACTAGTGAGTACTGTAAATCCTATATTAACGTCCCCCTCTGTGGCCTATTTATTTCGAGCAGGTTTGAGATGGGGCAGGGGGGTTGATAGGGATTGGGGGTTTATTTGAGAAGAGGGTCTTAACAAATTCAGCCAAGATGATGGTATCATTTTTCCTAAAAAGCTAGAATGCAAAGTGAACAAGCTCCAGTTATGAGACGTTGGAGGTCATTTTAAGCTGAAAATCAAATGCAAATCTGAACTTCCACCCCACGCAATGTGAGCTTGAGATAATCAATCAGTAAATCAATCGTTAATCTTTAATTATTCTCAAATGGAAAGGTAGCAATAAGATAAATATCTCCGAGGATAAACAGCAAAAATAAATAAACAAATATTACAAAAATCTGATCTCAAATTTGATGCTGACTGCTGCACCTTTTGTAGGTTTATCTTGATTAGTCAGTTGGTCAATTACTTTATTCATATTCTGTACTATTACTATAATATCTATATTTGTATTTTTATTTATTATGTAATATTAAATTGATATTAAAAAATAGATATCGTTCGCTGTTTAAAACGCTTGAGAGAACGAGTTTAAGGAGCAATGTCGCGTCTTTTTATTCTTTTAGTGTGACCGAAGTAATGATAAGTGTATAGCGATTGTTCTCGCTTTGTTCTCCCTTGTTTGACTGTCTTATGGCGAACGGCAGTACAATTGCAAGTCATAGTATCGTTTCCTCAGCAATAAGTACATTGTGCTTTTATAATATATAATACATGAATATGTAAAAACCTTCATCAAGGAGGTTTTAAATTCAATGCTACTTCTCCTAAACTAAGAAAAAGTAAAAACAAATATTTCACGCCATTCTGATTCGCATAGGCGTACGGGCAATTTTCGGCCAGGGAGGGGGGGGGGGGGGGGGCGGGGGGGCGGTAAACCATTTGCCCAAATTTTTACAAAGCAGTCGAAAAGAAACGAGGGCCATAGGATGCAACAACATAGGCCGTACTGGCATATGAAAGTGCCTTGATACAGTTTTTCAGGGTCAATACCTGCCAAGTTTGAGCATAAACAACGTCGCCATAAACAAACATTTGGAAAAATTGCCACCACAGTTGTATTAGATGAAGATGAAAATTTGTCATGATCAGGGTTGCAATGACATCGGAGTTGTCCTCGATGTTCGTGAAGTTAAAACGGAATCTGTAAGAGCGTTATCGGGAAAAGGAAAATCTTGATATTTAGCCGTTTTCTGTAGAAAACGAAGCGCTTTTGACATGCAATTTCACCTCATAGTAGCTTCAATCTTTTTAAAATGTGTGTGAATTATTTTAGAGATAATTCTGGTATCATGATATCATGTATCATGGCGGTCTACTTTAACAAATTAGTGAATAATTTCAACCACTTGATAGATTTTAAAAAAAAAATTAAGATTCTTCTCGTAATTCAAAGTGAGAATTAGTCAGCCACTTCTTGGCTTTCAGATTCTAGTTAATCGCTGATGCTATCTGCCATACACTGTTCTACGAGCGGAGATGATTCTAGAAAGTTAGGCGGAAGTTTATTCTAATCAATTCACGATTGGAAATAGCCCATTGCAGTACAGCGGCCCAACGATAAAAAACACTCAGCATATGATACCCTTCCCTTATAAACAGAAACTCATCACGTGCTTGGTAACCTCTGTCTCGTGTGAATGTAACTGGATTATTACGCCAACTTCAGGTTAAAATAGAAAATATTTATCTCTTCAAAGTACTAATAAAAAAAACGTCTTTAAAAGCTGGCTTTGCCCAAATTTTCTCTTGCTGCCCAAAAAATATGAGTTGCCCAAAATTGGGGGGGGGGGGGGGGTAGCTGCAGCCCCGGCCCTCCCCGGCCCGTACGCCTATGCTGATTCGGACTTAACTTTAATAAAATTAACCAAATTTTACCAATGCCGTCATGATCATTTAAGAATTTGTTGTTTGCTTCTTTTCTTTTAATCCACCGTCTTGACACTGCCCAAAAATAACCTTGTTTACCGAACAAATTTTGTGCCTAAGCCCTTGTTTTCAGTCTCCCTTGGAAAACCTGTAATACCCAGGAGAAACTAGAAACAATGGCTATGCAAAATAAGACAAATAATGGAGAGTGAACAAGGTTATTATGGACAATATGAAAATGGTAAATCTCTATACAGATTTCAATATGGTGACGAGAATGAATCGCCTGGCTATGACATTATCCCTTCAGACCGTTACATGTTTCAGTCATTGTGATTACTTTCATCAAGTTTAGGGCCAATAGATATTCTACTACTGTTAGGACTTTCATCACGTTTAGGGCCAAAATTTATTACACTTAGTAACTTTATTACATTTAGGGTCATTTATTACATTTGAGGTCTCGTCAGGAATCGCGACTGGTTAATTTTTCAAATGTTTTTCATACATGAGCAGTTGTCTCATGGAGAAAAAATATAATAAAGCCAGACAACTCACAAGATCGCTCGCTGTTTGAAACGCTTGAGAAAACGAGTTTAAGGAGTAATTTCTCGTCTTTTTATTCTTTTTGTGTGACCGAAGTAATGATAGGTGTATAGCGTTTTTTCTCGCTTTGTTCTCCCTTGTTTGACTGTCTTGTGGCGAACTGCAGTATAATCGCAAGACATATAGTGTCGTTTCCCCAGCAATAACCTAGTACATTGTGCTTTTATAACATATAATACATAAATATGTAAAAACCCTCATCATGGAGGTTTTCTTAAATTAATTGCTGCTTCCCCTAAACTAAGAAAAAGTAAAAACAAATATTTCACGCCATTCTGATTCGGACTTAACTTTAATAAGTAATGCTTCTTGTCGTGTCTCACCTGTAAGCCACCCACATGATCGGGCGTGACCTTATCGACGGTTCTGGAACAAACTTCGGTCATGAATCGCTTCATAAGAAACTGAGAACACGCGAAATTTCAGAGAGGTAGAATTTACTCCTCTGGAAACTAAAGAGCGAAGGTAATTTTTTCTTCCTCTTTTGTTTTGCACTAACATTACTAACTTTTTCGATTTTCAATTCATTCTCGTTCTTTTCTATCATTTTTTTTAGGTGCTTGTACTTTCTAGAACGTAGCTCTTGCATTGCAATATCAAAGTGCATTATTTTTCAAGGAGAAGTGACTTAGCGTCTGCATAAAAATTGTAAGTCTGAACGTCCGTTGATCAGAAGTATAGATCTGAACGTATTTTACGTTGAATTTAATTTTTTGGAGGGGATTTTATTTTACCTCTTAAACTTCTTCAAACTGTCGCTACGGAGAAATTTCTCTTTGTAGACCATTTTGTATCCTGGTTTCAGCTTCATAAAGACCTTTGATGAATAAGTTCGAAAAAAGAAGAATTACATAAGAGTCCCGGTGGAGGTCGAAGAAAGTACTAATAACTCCAGGGCTCTAACCAATCAACAATACAATGATAAACTTACCACCGAACATGCGTGAAGACAAAATCCGTTACCAAAATTAAAGTCAGTCTCCTCTCTTTTTATTTGAACAGACAGAGATTTTAAAGTACTCAGATCTGAACAGAGTATTAATAACAAATCCAAAAGAGAAAATAATGGAACGAAGAATTAATTTTTAGAGTTAATTTTCTGCTGCGATCACTTCTGATATCTCCCCTGAGCGTTAGCCGTAGTATTGGGAACAGGACGAACTACATGAGACGCAAAAAGAGTGCTTAGGAATTTCGCTCCAATTTAATTTCTATCAACCTATCTGAAGAAAAGCTGAATCTGACTGTCATTCCTTGCCTTTTAAAGTATGTCAGACATATGCCGTAGGGATCAAAACTAGTCACATGAGATAAAGAAAATTTCTAAGGAAATTCGCGCCTCTTTATGTTTATAAACCCATGAGAAGTGAAACTGAACTTAAGTCCCATTTCTTGCCTTTTAGACTCTGTCGCACACAAGCTCTTTTGGTTGTTGGCTACGACAATTTTAATGTAAAGGCATGTCTTTGCTAGCCTTCTGCAGTTTATGAAAATACGCAACTAAGTAAACGTACCCTATGACTGTACCCATTGTAATGAGACTTTTTTTGCTGTTCTTTAAAGGTTAAATAATGAAGGTGTTTTTCCTTGTGCTTGTTTGCGCTACAGTGATGCTTGTGTGTCCACAAGGTACGTACGGGATTACTTAACAGCAACTCCCCCGACCCTTTACCCCACCCCGTCCCCCCTCAAAAGAGAAAAATCATAACAAAATAGTGGGACCCTAACGTACTTGTAAAGTACTGTTCCTTTTAAGGGGGATGCGGAGTACTGTTCCTTTTAAGGGGGATATCGGAAGGAAGACAAAGAGTGTTCACCAGGTTGATACGAAGGAGGCCTTGCCACAAGAAGGAAGAGTGAAATGGATTCAAGGGCATCGTAAGAGAGTAAGACTGTAATAATATCCCATGAACCTTCATTCTACGAAGTACTTATGCGCACGACTAAGCGCATAACATAAATTAGGATTAACCGCTGATTTAAGTACTATTACCGATTAAAAAAGAAAACTCTGATTACAGGCAAAGCAAAACCGAGACAAGCCATCCTCAAAGAAAGAAATGTTTACAGATAGCTCAGGTAAGATGTTTTATTTTTCTCATAATCCGTTGAGATATGATACAATGCCACCACGCACTTGCATTTTGCTCTACAGTTTACAATGTTGTCAAGGCTTTCACGCAATCAACGTTGGCAACCCGCATCACAGCTTGTGATCTAAGTTAATTCTGTTTATAATTTATGTATGTGTGAATGTAAAAGTTTTTCCTAACAAGAAAAGGCCTTCAGTTTGTAACCGGACATCCGGCCAGAATAAAGGTAACCTGTGGCCCCAAGGGAAGAATTTTTGTGTGGGGATGTCCTTAGCCTATACTAGACCTACAGTAGTTCAGCTGCCCTATATTAGAATAAATTCCCCAAATCTCTCCCTGTCCTAGAGTGCTTATTTTCTAGAAACTACGGAGATCACCACCACAGGCCAGCAATAACCTCGTCTGGACTAAAATCTTCAACCAGTTGATCAGATTCCTTGAAAATGATACACTACTCTGGACTCAAACTCTCTGATTCCTATACCTTATCCTTGACTACAAACAGCTTGCAACCGTACCTATATAGCCCTTATATGGTAGTATCCCTTTGGCCTTTAGCCACTTGTTTTTGTTACTATTGTAGCCCCAAGAAACGCCATTGATGACATGAAAACGAGATTTGACAACATGAGAGCAGAGTTGGCAGCGAAGGCGGATGGATTTTCCAGACGAGCCAAAAAAATGGTAGAGCGAGCAAAGGCAGGATTCCCGATGGAACGAGCTTACACCAGAAAGACGCGGTGCAATTGCTGCAGCTCTGAACACTGCCGCTGGAAAACTTTCAAGTTTCAAGGACATTTCAGGTGATCCTATAACCGCGCTCAAAGGAGCAATTGAAATTGCAGCGACCTTTGCAAACATAGCGGGGCCTCACGGGATGGTGGTAGGCGTAGCGCTTAATTTTATCTCCGGCTTTCTAAGTCTTTTTGGCCTGGGTGGAGGGGCAGTCAGCCGTACACCTATGCACCTGATAGTCCGGCAGGAAATTGAGAAATGGTATTCTGAACGTATGACCAATATGGCGCGAGGAGCCATTAGTGATTTTGAGACTTCTCAAGCATTTTTAGATTGGGTGATTTCTGACTTAGGACCAGACCAAAAGCTAAACGATCCGACAGCAATCGCTCTCCAGATCCACATACCAGTCTACAGAAACATTACATTCATGGAAAACCTCCAGGCGCAGATTGAAGACATAAAAGAAGAGAATAGAGACGAAGACGCCCAGAAATGTTTAAAGTACATCGAGCTGTGGGCGAGGATGGCACTACTAAAGGATATCATCTTGCAGAGGATGGCGGCCATTGTGCCTGAATCACAGCGAAGTATCCGTGCTGGACTTTACTCAGTTCAATCCAGCTTCCGAGACAAGGTGCGAAATTTGTTTAAATTTCTTTGGGAGGCTGAAGTGGGATGTAAAATTGTTCCTTAATATATTTTGATCCTCTAGACTTAAAGTGGTAGCTGGTTCCTCACGGAAATAACCGTTTTATCATAATCAGCAAAAAGGATTGCCCAAGCGGAATCAATTGTAACAAGAGAAAATGAGGGGACAGAGAGGGAGGCTCAAGGCGTTGGCCGGGATATGTTATGTCCACGAAAGTTATTTTTAGACGAGCGGAAGTCTTCGTTCTAGCGGAAGTCTGTTCTCTGAGACGTCCGCGTGCAGTCTTGCCTTGCTCTCAGGTTCTTAGTGAAAAGAGAAAATTATGGCGCACGTGGAAGGCTTATGAATATATATTTTCTTTCAAACATCGGACCGAGGTTGGCCTGCATGCGAACGTCTCGGAAGACTTCTGCTCGTCTAAAAATAACTTTCGTGGACATGACATATCCCAAGGGCTGGACCGGGAGCCTCCTTCTCTGTCCCCTCATTTTCTCTTGATTGTAATGCTTACTTGAGCTGGACCCGCGATGGAAACTTACACTATGCTACGGTGAAAAAAAGTGATCCGGTTCTGTGGGAAATTACCAGAAGCAGAGGTGAATACAGGTAAAAACGAGGAGTAGATCGTACATTAGGGAGTGCGTATGATGTAGTTTAGAGGAGCATTACTGTAGCTAACAAAGGATTGGATAGAAGGTTGGTTAGGTTTCCTGGATTGTGACAGTACAAAAAGGTGGTACCCCCAGACCGTACCCTGCTTTATGGACCCCTTTCTTAACCCCCTTGTAAGTGCTATAAAATGAGACCGTGCCGCGAGCCCTAGAAAAAAAATCTTAAGGAAGTTGGGTGTGGGTGGTAGTCTGGTAGAGTGGGGGTTGGGGGAGGTTGAATGTGTATCGACCACAAAAAAACAGCAAACTCAAATCATTTCGCCTGTTCTACACAGGCCAGCCAACACGTGCACAGGAGACCCAACACAAGATTAAGGTTTTTGGGCTATTATTGTGGTTTCTTTCCTCTGATTCCTGTAGGAGGAGTAACTATGATATTTTATGATATAGACATGGTATTTTACTAGAAAATTTACCACTCGTAACATTTCATGTACACGAAACGACATCCAAGTTTAGGCCTTTCCCGATTGTGCTCGGCAACTTTTGAGCAACTATTTCTGGCAACCTCGAGCAAATTTTGCCTTTCTGAGCAACTTTTGAACAAAATATAGGTTTAGATCACATATAAAGCACGAAAGAGTCAACGATTTCATAGAAAACTTCAATTTATGCGAATTTCTTGAATGTTTATCAATTTTTTTACATTTTTTAAAACTAAAAATAGCTAAGTTTCCAGCTATTTTTCTCGACCGATGTTAGTAATTATTGCGAAGAAGTAAAAACTAGGGATACCTTCCGGCAAGTGCCAACGAGGCGAATTCGTTTATCTTTTGCGGAATGTGCCTATTCAGATCTTCGCGATATATATACATTTTTTCATAATTTTAGAGGTTTACAATGGATTTTGCTATAGAAAAGGATGGCACCCAACCCTAACCTAAAAATATAAACTTAAATAAAATACAAAGATCTAATGAGCGAGTGCCACAGGTCAAAGATTCTCTTGAAAGGCATAATGATAGTCTTCAAAACAAAAGGTCCGCAAATTCGTTGCATTCCTCGTGGGAGTTTTGGGCTGTCTCAATGTAAATCAAAAAAACATGCTGGTTGACAAAATCTAAAGACATGAATAAATTCTAAAATAGGTCCGCAAATACGTTGAGGACTGGCTCAATGTAAATCGATCGGCGAAAAACACGTTGGTTCTGATATAAGTTTTGAGAATACAGCCCTATGCCTTAATCAACTGCCGCTTAAAATTCAATTCAGAAATGCAAAAGAGAACACGGAAAACCTGCTTCTGAGTCGAGAAGCGAACACGCTACCTCATTGTAAATCGAGCTACAAAGAATAAGCTGGTTCTGACAAAAATTTGAGCGTAAAACCCTATTCCTTGATCAGCTGCTGCTTTAAACACAATTTATAAAGCAAACCAGAGCACTAATTGCCCTTTCAAACTAGAAATCGTATTAGAGCTTGCTAACCTGTTAGGTCCTCTTGAACAGACAACGAACAGCTGCACACTGAATCACTCAATCTTTCGGACCACGTCACTACGCAAATATGGGGTTACGCAGAATTTGAGAGTTTTTGCCCACATCGTGCGGGACTATAAAATAAAGCTTTTAATTAACGTTTATATAAAAATATCAAGAAATTTAGGTGGCAACTTTTGAAATTTAGGTAGCAACTTTTTGGATTTTTGGCAATTTTTTAGCAACTTTTTGGCATTCCAGTGAGCAACTTTCCAGAATTTTACGAGCACAATCGAGAAAGGCCGAGACGTATTTTCTACAATATTATGCTCACACGTGAAGTTGGCAATAACTTCATGACCTTGGCTTTCCCACTCAGTTTTTGTATTTGCTTTTCTTTCTGTACAAAACAATTATTGCAAGAAATCGAATCGTACATGAGCTAATGCATGTAGGCAACGAGGTGCGCAGCGCCGAGTTGGTTATAGTTCTTGTACGACCAGATTGAGTGGAATAATTGTTTGATCATATCTCTAAACCCCTGGATGTGAGAAATTGGAACTAGTTTGCTCTACAACAATGGACTTTGTTGTTGTTTTGTAAACAGAACCATTTTGTTCTCGAGTCGACAAATTGTCGAGCCTATGTGAAAAAGAGCTTCGGGCTCTTTCTTGAACATCTCTTTTATGTACTTGTCAAATTTCTTTGAGTTAGCGAACCAGTCTAAAAATTAAGATTGAAAAAAGTCGGGCAGAAGTAAAAAAAAAACTCAGTTTATGGGCTCTACGGATGTTTCAAAATGGCAGCAGTTGTAAGAATTTCACTTTAGTTTGTAGTGCTGACTGAAATATCATGTCAATTTCGCAAATTTAATTTGCTCACTTACTGTCGAATAATTCCATCCCGTATTTATTTTCTGCGGTTGTATTTTTCGGTAAATACTTTTCAAGCATGACTTGAATTTCTCCTCTTCTAAATCATCAAACCTTTCAGCCGTGATGGCCGTTTTCCGTACTCACGGTATACGAGCTGATAGCCTGTGAGTCCTGTGAGTAGGGAACCAATCAGAGCATGCGTTTGCTCATATCCAGAGGTTCTAGCTGTAAACTAAATCCATTTCTTTGCGCCGCCATGTAACATCCATATACTAAGGGATACGTCATACCAGCAAACAGAGGATTCTGCAGTTCACTATTGTTAAACCAAAATCAAATTAATTTCTCCGGCCAATCGCAACAAATTCGCACTGAAAAAATGAGCCAATCAAAATTCAAAGCAAGTAAATGTCGTCAGAGGTAGGCGTTTTACTTCTGATTGGCTGAAAAAAGCGGCACGAGATAACATTCCTTAAACAATCGCCTCGCCTTTTAGCAATGCTAAAAAAATTACTTTCGACAATGAATTGAAAACCTCTCTTATTTTGAAATTTCTCTGATTCAGAATAAGAAGCAAAAGGGGATGTGACTCTGACGTGTGGTGTACTGCCGAGCTGTCCTGGAAAAAGCACGGTAACTATAAAACTGGACAATCATGGTACAGCGTTTTGCTAAACCAAAGTGAAGGAAAATCGTGGATATTGCATCGGGTAGGCAACACAAAACTCTCAAGTTTGACTTAAAGGAACTGTGTCGTACGGAATCTACCAGGGGTGTTATTAAAGGCCCTGAGACTCAGTTTAGCTCAGAATATGCCCCACGATCTTAAACTTTTGTTTACACACTTGATGTTCCTTTTAGAATGAAGCTGGTGCTACAGTTTTTTCCGTCATAGGTTTTGTGAAAAATTGCAAAGAGTAACATACCTTGCGAAAGGCAATTCTTTGCTCAATCATTTCCCATGGCATTACTTTTAATACCGCTGCAGCGAGTTTTCCAAACGCAGCAAGTCAAATTGAACTATGCATAGTATGGAAAATCAGATAACAGAACGAAAAAGTTAAAAGCTAACAATTTTTAGCTTTTCACTTTTTAAGGCCAAAACATTATTTTAAATTTGTCAGC
>NC_090874.1:48170162-48175162 GCF_036669935.1 Montipora foliosa | reverse complement strand
GACAGCTTGTGTTTGCTAGCTATTTGACCTTGCATGTGTACTTAAACCCCCTGCCGATGGTCTCTGTAGAACTGAGCTGCTGTGTTACCTTCCCTTAACTTGTGAACACTGAAAACATGTTAAACAACACCTGAACTGCTTCAACCGACAAACCCTGGAGCCCTCATTCGCAAGGAGACAAGTGACAGGACATATGCATGCTTGAAATCTTTGTTGACAGCAGTTCCCAGTGATGTCTGCTTCAACCAAGAAAACCCCTAAAAATTAAGCGTGCTTGTTAAAATGTTCCAGTGGTGCTTGTTGTTTTTGGAAAAGTCCTTCACATTTGATTTAATGTCATTTTCTCTTTTTTTTCCAGCAATGGTGCAATTCTAGTCTATGACATTACTGATGAAGACTCTTTCTTTAAGGTTAGATTGACTTTGTAGATGCTGCATTGCCTCTTTGGTATCATATCTTTGACATGGAGGTTGGACCTAAATATTTTAGGGTGGTGCTGATTTTCAAACTTCTTATTTTTGTTGTCTCTTTAAGACAGTATGCATGCTCTGATTGGCTAATTTATTGGGCGGTATTCTACATGTACCTTTTGGCCCACTAAATTTGATACAACTAATATTGATGCAGCAGTAAATGTTAATGTTGTTTATGTGAAATAAACTTTTGAAACTGTTTGAATCTTGCATGCAACTTTTTCAAGAAGCCCATAATGTTAATGTTACAGTAGTGGTTTAAGATTTTTGCACATACAGTCATTTTGTTACAGTTGAACTTTCTGCTTTACTTCGACTACTTTTCATTACTTACTTATTAACACAAAGATATACTAAATATCTTGCAAACTTTGTTTCCTTTGTCCACGCTGTTTTTTTCTTGTTAATTTATGGCCTGCGCAAGCACTTTGCACTTGGGCCATAAATTAACAGAAAAAACTTAGTCCGTAACTTACATTATTATTCCACTATTATGCCATTTCATCATATTTGGTCAAGAGACCATGCAAAATATGAGATGGTAATACACTGTAGTGTCTCGGTTTGACGGGTTGAGAACAGGGCAAATACAGACGGAATGGGAGTTTTTCAATGAAAGAAATATTATTGTTTTTTAGCAAGATGCAAAACCTGAGAATTTAGCTTGTCATCACTTGTCACTCATCATTTTGTTTTATCCAATCAAATAAAGATCTTTGGCTGGCTTTTTCTGCTGTTTACATCGTTCACACCTGCCCTGAAGGACAGATGGTGCATTTTTTTCCAAACACTCTTACCAAATAAAATTGAAGCAAAATAATGCCTTTTTTGTAGTGGAATAAGAAATCTCTTATTCAATGATTTAACATATAATACTCGCAGACATTTTGCGCATTGCTTGTATTTTTCCTTGCCCTTGCAGGGCTCAGAAAAATAGTTTATTTATAAGCAACTTGCAAAATATCCATGTGTATTATATGTTAAACCATTGAATAAGATGTATTTAGTATAAATACACAGGTGATTATAGAAAATCGTGCGCTCTCATTGGCTCGCTATCTCAGATTATCAGCCGATAATCACCTCGACATACAAAATGGCTGCCAGTAATCGTTTTGCCACTGTAAGTGAAGATGATTTTCGCGTTGAAATGTTTTTTTTTCTCTTTTTTGAAATAATCACCAGTGTATTTATACTAAAACAATTATTCGCCTCAGGCTCAGTGATTATCGGTGATTATTAAATTCTCAACCTCGGATAATGCATTTCGCATGCTCTGATTGGTTCACTCAATCTCGGTTATCAGCTCATATACCTTAGTTTGACCTTATATGGTAAATAATTGCGCTAAGCGTTGCAAAACTAATTTTTTTTTTCGCTGGAAAGCGAAATTTCGTTTTAAATAAAGCCAAAAAAGAAAAGAAACTTTTTTGTGTGGAAAGTTTGGATCAATTCCGACGTTTAGAAGTACGCGAAAAGGCAAGAAATGTTTTTGTGATGAGCCTACATAGGTCTTACACAACATCGCATCTTTATCAAGTTTTCTCGATTTTGCTCTGATTTTCCCACTTTTTTCGCTCGTATTTCTTACTTCCAAATTTTTGGAGTTTAAGGAATTTAATAAATCAATTATTCCATTCGCGCTTGTTGGATATGAGAGTGGTTATAGCCAACTCGGCCCTACGCGCCTCGTAAGCTATTTACCATCTCATATCCAACGCGCGCTCATGGAATAATTGTTAAATATTCACCTCGACTTCGTCTCGGTGAATATTCACCGATAATCACTTCGCCTTCGGCGAATAGTTGTTAAGTATGGACCAAGAAAATGAGGTTGGTAAGTGGAATGTAATGACAACTTCCTTAGTTTCTGTAATGTAAAAATGATAAAAAAGGTTCACTGTCAGTTTAGAGCACATAATTGAACATTTATTTCTACATTTACAGCTTCCATTCTTGTTTGGGTGGTATTCACTTAATTAAAGGCAGTGATATTTTACAGAAATAAGGGCAGAGACCCACTATGATCCAACTGTCTGTCCTCAAGTGAAAGGACAAGTCCTTTAAGTCTGAGTAAAGGTTGCTCCTGGAGACATGGTTCAATTTTGCAAGTAACAAACATAATTTCACACCATGTCAGTTTTACTCGGTGTTCAATGCTGAATGCATGGGCATGGTTACGTTATTGTCATGTGTCATTTTCCAGAGTTTGGTTTTATTCTTTTTGTTTTATGGAATGTGTAATCTACATATGTATTCCAGGTTAAAAACTGGGTAAAAGAACTTAAAAAAATGCTAGGAGAAGATATAGCACTTTGCATAGCAGGTAGGCTATGAATTTATATCATTCTGTTCTTGTGCTATGTACATAGGCAGGAGAAAATAAAGGAACCTGTTTTCACCAGTGAAACAATGTGTGACAGACTGGAGCTGGAACTTTGGCAAAGTTAAACTTGACACATTTTTGAGCGACTGCAGCAACTTTCCTTTTTAATCTTGTGTTACATGTCAGCAGTTAGCTTGTGTTTAGTGCCTTGTTGTTGGCGATCAAAACAGTTTTAGCAATTTGGACTATATATTTATTTTAGGAAATAAAATTGACCTTGAAAAAGACAGACATGTTGATGCTGCAGAGGCAGATGCGTAAGTTTCATCCTGTTGTTCTATATTTAGCTAATGAATGCTCCTCCGCAGAGGTTACCTCTTTTTTTTTTTTTTTTTTTTTTTTTTTTTTAACCAAAAACCTCTCTTACAGAAACTGTGACCCTCAGTCAATGCATTTTTGTTTTGAAAGCATTGGCCTTCAAAAAGTAGTAAGCAAATGACTAAAACATACCTAGAGTGACCATCAATCACATGGGCAGATCCATTAGCATGAAAAAGATCAATGATTTGCCAGAACTATCGAGAGATAGGGCCAAAGATTTTGTGTGTAAATTCATTGTATTTCCAGTCTCAAATGCTATATACAGTTTGATTGGCCTGTTTTGTATACTACAAATACCTCTTCCTTACCGTTACCTAGTTCGAAGGCCATGTCACACACTTTTTTCCCAATGCCATAATTTAACTGAAGAAACAAGAGGTGGAAACTCTTAGAATACAGTCGACCAAAAGTGTTAATAAGATGTTTTTAAATTATCCCTTTGTTTGTCTGCACACCGTGATTGGCCAATTAAGAAGGCTGTATTCTATAGAACAGTGCACTTATTAAAAGTTTGCAATGTCATTTTTTGCAGGCCACACTGTAAGTTGTGGCTCCTTGTATTCAGGGTCCTAATGCTTGGTTAACCCATTGACTCCCAGGGGTTCCCCATTGACGAGTAAAATCGTCTGGCGTTAGACAGAGTAAAATACTAAGTCTGGCCGGTTTTGGCTAGTTTGGACGTCAAAGGGTTAATTAATTAATTGAACCAAAAGGAAAAAAAAAAACCGGCTGTAACTTCTGGTGCAGTTCTCAGTAAGATGTGCATATCCCAAAGTAATTCAATCAAGCAGGAAGTCAGGTGGGCTGCACTTTAGCCTGCTGAATTGACCAATTGGAGTGCTTGTACCATCTGTAAGTTATGTATATCAATGTTGTGTTAGTTACTGTGCTTTGTCTTGATTCTAAACTTTGCCTTTTTATTTTTATGGCTCTTGTTCTTGCAACTAGTACCATGTATTGAAGTAGAAAAAACACTGTTTTTTCTTGTAATAATATGCCCTTTAAACCTGGTTTGGATATGACCAACAAGTGAAGGTTCTTTATTGTTGTTGTTGTTGTTATTTTTACTAGATATGCTAAAACTGTAGGAGCAAGACACTTCCACACGTCTGCAAAACTTAACAAAGGCATTGAAGAAATGTTCTTTGAACTAACAAAAAGTGAGTTGAACCATTTTAGGCCAGTGATTCCTCTGTATGAGGAGTCATGTAGGCAGTGTGGTTAAGTAGTAAGGGTACCAGACATGTAACGCACAGCTCTCTTGTGCTAGTTAAGTAGCTTAAGTTGTTCTGGGTGATCATTGTAAAAAGCCAGCTGGTCTGCTTCCCACCAGTTTGTATTCTTAAAAAAAAGATTTCTTTTGTTTATATGAATAACCAGTATTTTTCATTTGCCCTGAAGATCCCCCAGGGGAGTGGTCGTTGAAGTATATTGTTTTCATTATTGTCGAGTGCTAGCAGTCCCTTCTCAGTCAGTCGCCGCCCTCTTTAGTCACGCAAGCAAGCCGAAGGGAGAATGGGGAAAGACTGCAAGCTCTCTCGCTTTCTCCCCATTCTCCCTTCAGCTCGCTTGCGTGACTAAAGAGGGCGGCTCGACTGACTTAGATGGGACTGCTCGCAGTGTAATTACAATCTCTGCCTTTTGCATGCAAATCATGGTTTAGAATCACCAAAATGGAAGCGAGCATTTATTACACCTTTTAACTTGTAAGTAAATAGTTAGATTATACGTTTTTTTCCTTTCTCTTCAAGAAATGTTGGACAGACAGGAAAAAAGTGAACCTAAAGATGGTGTGGTGGAGAAAGGAAACAACAGACGAA
>NC_090874.1:48135162-48160162 GCF_036669935.1 Montipora foliosa | reverse complement strand
CTCTACCACATTTTTAAACTAATCCTCTCTAATAGTGAAAAGATACTTAGCAATAAAAATATGGTACAGTCAATACAAATGAAAAAGAAGAACAGCTCACTTCCAGTTGAAAAAAAAGGGGGTTCGTGCTGAAACTCCCTAATGTCGCGACCGACGTCTGCGAATACACATCGTAAATCCTAACCCCATACCATGTGAATGAACAGCAGTTGTGGTGGAACATCCAGATGTCTTCCTTTGTCCTCGGTTACATCGTCTCTCTCCACTGCTAAGTCCCAAAGCGTCACTTGGTTATCTGAACCCGATGCTGCAAACACAGAGCTATCGGTAGGATGCCACTCAACTGATGTGATGGGAGCTGTGTGGTGTTTGAACATTGCAACGGCCTCACCACTTATGAATTCAAAAGAAAAAATACTCAGTAAAAGAACAATGACTTCGGGAAGTGGGGAGACCCAAAGAAAACAATTTTCATAGTTAACAAGAACCATCATGCAGTTTGTATCTTGACGTAAAGGTCGATGATTTTCCGTTTCTAGATGAGTCTAAAATGTGTGGGACAATCAGAAATAAGGGCCTGCCGTACTAACACGGGAAACTTATAAAATGCGAAAACATGAGATAAAAACACAATTTGGCTACTACCTCTGAAACTGCCGTAGATCCCAAACTTTTATAACGCCATCATCGCCACCGGAGACAATAAACGGTTCATTTCTGGAAAGAGACATTGCTCCTAGGTGATTATGGAGGCTCAGTTGTGCAAAGAGTGGATAACGTTTTCCACTGGAAACGGTATCCATTTGATAGCTCAATTGCATTTGATAGCCCTTAAACGGCTTTGAACAGATCCGTATCCAGTGATTAGCGTTATCCACGTTTTGAACAACTCAGGCCAAAATCTACAAGACACTGAAAACTACTCGTGACAGAGCCTTCTGGCCATCCTGCAGCGTATTGCTTTGGTAGAAGAGGAAAAATGAGAGTAAAAAACGAAGCCTGGATGGGTATGAATGAAGCAGTGAAGAGGACCCGTCGTTTCTCTATCCCACGAGATGAATGACGTCCATATCAGGCTACCCGGTCGTCTACAATAAAAGTGCCCTCTGAAGTCTACAAATCGTAACCGGTCGTTATGTCTAGCAGTTATTTCGTTATCGTCCACTTCGCTGACCTCCTCAGTCGTTTTGCTGACATGTCCGGTTTGGGTATTAAAGGGTTAGTTCTGCACTTCTGTATTTTTTTAAATAAATAACACAAACAAACGATGGTACTCGTCGGGAAAGATGGGTCATGACGTTTGCTTGCCCGGCAATTGGCAACAAGGCCAGATCGAGGATTTTTCTTAGGAGGGGGTGTACCACTAAGATATGGCGTAGCTGACTGGTGACGTTTTTTTTTTGGCAGAAAACAAGTTGTATTAGAAAGTCGCAGGTCATCTCGGGGGGGGGGGGGGGGGGTTACCCCTGCACCCTCCCTCTAGATCCGCCCCTGGGCAAGGGTTGGAACTCAGTGTGGGTTAGGGGAGTTACCAAATATGTTACCGAAAGGAACGACTTTGCTAGTTTTCAAAACTGGGCCGAGTTGCTCGAAGCACGGTTAATGTTAACCATTCATAGGGTGGTGTCAACACCTCTTGGTTGTTAGCGTATATACAACTTCGAGCAACAACGTCCTGGACGTTTGTGAAAGCCTAAACTTGTTGGGGAGACAAATACTTGCAAAGAATGAAAGTAATGTATGTACTTGAAGTGCGGGTTATAGACGAAACGTAGAAGTGATCCTAGCACTTAACTTATTGACCTGCTCCCAACTGTGTGGCTTCATAGCTCAGTTGCTACAGCATTGAACCGGCATCGCAGAGGGTCATGGGTTCGAATCCCGTTGGATCCGCCTAAATTTTTCAGGTGTCTATCAGAGACAATTACTTAAATTGTCTAATTAAGTGCGCGGATCACTTCTACGTTTCGACAAATTCTTCCATTTACAAATAAATACAGTACAAAAATTAATTAGGATAAACACTAACCTGTTCCAGGAAATAACGTTAACATCCGAATCATGTGCTTGAGCGGTCAGCATGCAGGCTTTGGAGGGCTTTGCTCTGGCATCCCAAATTCGAATTGTTTTGTCAACTGAACATGATGCAAACACCTGATGACGAACACGAAAATAAAGCGCATGAATTACCGGTGCTGAAAGACTCGAATCAAGTCAAAACGTTGTTGAAAGATGAGATAAAGATATGTTAACCGTGCTAAGCAGTTCCTGTGAAGATTAATCCGGCAAAGCGGGAGAGGAATGACACCTGATGATTGATATATTAGCGAACTTACTCAATGACTACGTTGACGGCAATGACGACATGACAAACCTCAAATTTAATGAGAAAAAAACGATGGCTGTGCACCCTCGCTTACCAGTCGACTCGTACCCAAATTCAGATAATTGGTACCTAGGCAAATGGTTGTTTCGTACCCATTTTGGTTGCGGTGAAAATTCGTTTTTATCAACCACAACAGCGTTAACTGTTTCACATGTACTTGTGGCGTAATGTCCCGCAACGTTTTTGGCCGTTGCAAGGTATATTTATACATTGGGCAATGATTCGTGCAACATGTCACCGCAATGGCGTTGTGAGACAAGTTACACGAAAAATTGCACAGTGCAACAGCGCCTTCATTTGTTTAAGAAAAGCACCGACTATAGGTTGGGTACGAAACATCCGAAATTGGGTACGAATCAGCCAATTTGGGTAGGAATCGTCTGAATTTGGGGTGCGTACGAAACGATCGTGGGGACGAATCGACTGGATTCTGCTCCCCCCACATCTGCATTTTACATTTTGGTACATTTCTTTCCCAAGAAATTTTAAAACAAATGTTTTAAAATTTCTTGCTTGCCTGCCTGTCCTAGGATTTTCGAAGATCTAAAAAAAATGGTATAATTGCCCATTTTTAACGGGTTTTTACCCTAAAAAGATCACCTAGAATTTTCGGGAGCCTTTTTTCTGGCTGAAGTTTTCGAAACGGTAAATTTTGATCCCTATAATTTTCGGATCACTAGACTTTCAGCTAGGAAATCCGAATGGATGAAAATTTTTTAGGGGATAAAAATATGCCTATATCTACCGTTTAAATACTAAAATACGTCAGGGCTCCTGAATACGTTTAACAATGCTATGTTTAAGTGGTTTTGAACTATATTCTCGTTGGGTGCCCCTGTTTGCCGCTTTCCCAACAAAACAATGACAAGAAATGACCAAAGTTGAAGTCCCGTGGAGGACGTGAGCATATAATCGTGAATTTTAAATTTTGTTTTCTTCATTTCTACACTAGCTCCCTAATCCGGGTAATGTATTAGGAGCAAAAAGATCAGTTTTTTTGGCCATACAAGGATGTATCAAGGGATAATAAATACATCTTGCAGCATACGTTCCTGAGAAGCTCAGAGAAAGAGAGAGAGAGAGAGAGAGAGAGAGAGAGAGAGAGAGAGAGAGAGAGAGAGAGAGAGAGACCAAAAATTAAATGGGAAAAATTGTGAAGACACTTTTTGTAAAAAAAAAAGGCAACGAAGAAGGCACAAAAAAGACCATTCATCTTCTCGTGTGTGAAGCCTAATCTGACAAGAGTGCACGATCACAATGCGCAAAATGTTTCCCGCAATCTTAGAAACTTAATTAAGCATTAAAGCGTTGGGAATAATAATTTGATGCCGAGCTTTCGACTCTGCCAATTCAGGTCTTTATAACGAAACAAATCAAGTGCAAAGATGGACTAAACAAGTTCTGGGGTGAGTCATGAGATTTATGGCCTGCGATAGAATCCGGTTTTTTTAGGCGGCGGGTGAACTAGAGCCGAAAAAACCGGATGCTATCGCAGGCTATGAGATTTATAGCCCTTTTCACTCAAATAATATAACCCTTCAATAATAATAATAATAATAATAATAATAATAATAATAATAATAATAATAATAATAATAATAATAATAATAATGTGGTAAGTGGTATGAACACGAACCAGCAACGGTCACTGAAAATAAAGAAGCTACGATACTATACACACAGATAGAGAAATAGCAGCTAACAAGCCCGATATAGTAGTGACCAAAGTCACCATAAGAACAAAACCTGCAAACTCATAGATAAGGCAGTACCATCAGACAGAAACAACTCATTAAAGCATACTCAAAAACTCTCCAAAGATAAAGACCTAGAGATTGAAACAACCAGAATGTGGGGAATGAAAACAGAAACAATACCAGTTATTATAGGTGCTCTCGGGCTCATCAAGAAGGGACTGCAAAAGCACATGGAAAAAACCCCTGGGGCAATAGATGATGATGATGATGATGATGATGATGATGATGATGTTGATGATGTCATAATGGACGTATTGGGGGGATGGTACCGAGACTTAGAGGTTAAGCGGAAGAAGCTGGTCAGAAGTAAGAGTAAGGGAGTTCTTCATAACATGCAGAAGACTGTACTCTCAGACGGTTGAAGTCGCAACATGGACAATGAATACCGCATTCAAATTTATTGACTCTCTTTCTTCAACATCTTTTCGACTTGTGATGTAATCGTCAATGGATTTCTATAGCCGATTAAGTAACATATTGAAGAGAGTTTTAAAAACTTTATGATTACCATTTTAAAGTTTAGATGTCGTAAATTTGTCTCCTTGATACACGCTAAGCTGAGGCAGAGCTCACTGGTATGGCCAAAAACAGAATTCAGTACAACATGTACATACATTGTATATTACAGAATTCCAGGCATTACCCCAGAGGAAATTTACGAAAGAGTAACTGATCTGTGGCCAATAACGGCGCATAACCAAAACATTTCCTAAGACACTCAGGTTTCCAGATTTCTCTGGTTTTGGACGAAAAGACCTATCCCCTATCAGGAACAATATGAACTTTTGGTCTCCAAATGTCATCACAGCCACCATGTTAGTTTCCCCAAACAAAGAAACGGCAGCCATGTTGGTGTCCCGACCAAATCCTCTGGGAATTGAACTCTATTATTATGCAAACGTTTTCTTTTAGTTTTCGTTGAAAAGCATGGCTACTGATCATGTGAGTGAAAACCAAGAATTCTTACCATGTGCACTTTTATCAGTGCTTACAAAAAGAAAACATTATTTAAGGACGGTGCCTACTATTGCTATTGCGCATACGTTCTGCGCATCTCGAGATACTCGGATTTCCTATCGGCGGTGCTTATTAATACAGGGATATTTTTGCGCGGTTCAAAACTATGCGGAGAAAGCAGAACTTAGCAAGTGCTCTTGCTATCCAAAAAGAAAATTGGGGGTAACCACGCATTTTTCAGAGATAATTAAGGTTGAATTTGGAAAAGAACGCCATACATTGCTTTGTATTTTGAAGCTTTTTTCAAATATTGTTGATTAATTATCTTCGAAAAATGGTTGGTTACCCCAAATTTTCTTTTTGGATTTCAATAACACTTGTTAAGATCTGCTTTTCCCGCATAGTCAGTAAACCGCGCAAAAATACCTTTGAATTAGCAGGCACCGTCCTTAACAGTATTTACATTTTCTTCATTAGGGCTCCACTGTATATCTTCAACCGAGTCTGTGTGTGCACTGTAAGGTCGCTGGTCCACGTGCCAGAAGCCACCCTCTGTAGGAGACCACAGATGGATATTCTTCTTACAATCACCAGTTGCTAATCTGATGTAGATATGAATTCAAATAATTATGGAGAACAAAAATTATCAACAAAAATGCAGCAATTTGTAAATTGCCATGAATAATTTGTTTCCAAAATTGATCATCATTTTTGAAATCACAACCTCTTCCAGATACGGGATCTTAAAAAGACAACTACCACAAAAACAAGGAACAGTAACTGGCGAAATTCTGGTACACAAAAATCCATGAAGTATTCCAGCTGACAGCAACCTCGTTCCCAGGTCTCCTGTCAATGAGGAGAACCTGGGAACAAGGTTGTGCTGACAGTAGTGACACACATATTGTGACTGGTCTTTTTCCTCAAAATCCATAACAAATAATATTATCAAATGGTCCTGACGTTTTTTTTACCACAGTCCATTTTTTAAAAAAAGGTTTAAACCTTTAAAAAATAATATTATTTTCACTTGAATCTTTAGAATGGTTTTGTAAGTGGAAGCTGTCTTTGCAAATTATTAATACAATAACAAGGTTTTAATATCATAAAATATTTTACCGTCCATGAACAGTGCTTGACCAGTCCATAGCAAAACCCTCAACCTGGACATTAACACAAAAACTAAAGTAAACAAATGGAAATTCCAAGTTGTTAAACTGTCTATTTCAGTCCCCAAAGACTGATTCACCATTTCATGAAGCGCAAACCTTTTTGAGGCAAGAAAGGTCTTACGTGTTAGTTGTACATCTGGGAAAGGAAAATATGGCCATACAGAAAGGAAAAGAGATTAAAAAAAGGCAGAGGGAGTGAAGACTGGGTGCATTTCATGATAATCCCACACCAAAGATACTTGAATGCAAGGTGTTTAGAAGTCCTCAGTCAAAGGCAACAACAAACGAAGGTAGATGGCCCAGCAATTAAAACACTGCAAAGTGAGCAAATTTGCAAACAACAAGAAAATTCTCCAATTCCCTTTGCTCGCTTACCATTTACATGTTATCACTGAATTCTTAACCTTATTGTCATTGGGTTGTTAAGAAAACATTTTAGCCTTTTGTTTCAAATTGCTAGTACATATGCAGAATTTTATGAACTTGAACTTGGACTTGAAAATGACCAAAGAAGGGTAGAGATGTTGTCATTGTTATATCTTGTTTTTATAAGTAAATCTTTTTTTCAAGATCCAAATAGTAATTATTATTAACTTACCTGGTGACCATCAAATGAGAACAATGGCTGGACATCTTTTGAATTGTATGCCCCAGCTGACGTTTTTGGGTTATCAACACAAATAACTTGTTGAGATAAATCCCAGACATGAATCTTTCCTCTTTCAGACCAGGTGGCTACAATATGCCTTTCAGGGATTGGAGCAAACTAACAAAGACATAACAGTATTTTTAAGTAATCCTGTTTTCTGTTGGTAGTGGATTACCTAAGTAAAATTAATCAAGGTGTTAAATCAAATGATAAAAATCAAATGCTTGAATTGAATAAAAAATTGTATTCAACATTACCTACAATCCTCGCCAAAAATCCTTGAAACACCCCCTTCCCCTGCACAGTGTTGAGATGACATTTTACTGTTTGACTGGCTGCAACAACATTGAAAAAGGGAGGGGGACGAATACGGTGCGAGAATGTTCAAAGTGTTTCAAGGTTTTTGTCGAAGATTGTGTGAGCTGCAAAAAGCCATCTGGTTAATATCAGACCGTGTCATTTATTGTTAAGTACCGGTAGTTTCCGTGAGTAGCCCAGAAAGACAGTTGATAGCTGGAAAAATCGTGCTGTAACTTTCGTTTGACGCAAGATAGGAAAAATATGACATTTCTAAATTTCGGCAGAAATAAATAGCAAATGTTATTTTCGGTCTTTAAAAATGGCATGAATACCACCTGGCCAAAATAGTCACGCATTGGAGAGTTTTCTTTTTTTACTCAGACATGAAGGTTAAGTAGTGTGATCAGTCACACATTTCAGTGAAAAAAGCAATTATGGTGTACAATAGGAAAACATCGGCGGAAGAACGAGCACTCATCAGATTCTTGGAGATGGAAAAAAGGTATTCTCTACGAGAAATTACCGCAAAAGTCGACTGATCTGCAGAAACGCAAGTGTTAAAATAATTTAACAGTCGTTCAACGCATTCGCGAACTCACGCAAATGTCATCCACGAAAGAAGAGAAAGGCCAAGAAAGTTGTCATCCAGGGAAGAGAGACTCCTTAGAAGGACTCTACTGAAACTGAGGAAGGTAGCGCCAAGCGACTCATGAATGAGGCAAACATCTGTGAAAGTAATGTGTCAGTTCGCGCCGTGGGAAGATTCTTAAATAGCAAAGGGTACTAGGCCCGGAAAAAAAGGGCTGCTTACTAACAATCAGAGAAGAGCTTACGCGTTGCATTTACCAAAAAGGTGAGAGAACAGTATGACAAGGAGTCAGGGGCACCTCAAATGCTTTTGCGCAAAAGACCAACCCGCTGGACAATGCTCGAGGTTCTACTGGAAGGATCTACCAAAAAAAATCAGAAGGTCTCAACCAGTATTGCACAGCGACAGGGAGTAAAGTTGGATCTAGAGGAAAGGTAGTCAAGTGTTTAGGCGCGATGATTTCATAGGGTAATGTAGGAGTTATTTTATGCCACGAGGATGAGCATATGACGGGAAATTATTTTGCTTCTTTCATTGATAACACTTCTGAGCAAGTGTTTGTGGAATCAAAGAAAAAAAATACAAGACTCTTCATTCAAGATAATAACCAACGGCAGAACTGCTTTGCAACGAGTCAGCGCACAATTGCTTAAGATACCGCCACGCAGTCCTGATGTAAATCCAATCAGTAGAGAACATATTTGAATCAGTCAGTGACGACTTGCATGACAGCGCTATTGAGGAACAATTAGAGCGTGAGCGTTTCACGCAGTTCAAAAAAAGAGTGAAAAATACAATTGTTCGGTTTCCAGTAGCCAAAATAAACAATTGAATGGAATCCATGGACAGGTGTATATACAACTCATACTAGAAACACAAGGACAGAGACTAAAATATTGAATATGTAACTGTATTTTTTCAGAGAAATATAATGCAATTTACATTTACAAAATTATCCTTTGGCAACTGATGCACTACAGAATTTCATGTAAAAGTCGTTTGTGGCACCTACAAATGTAGGATTTATACCCTAACACTGTTTGTCATAAGGGAATCAGTGTCTATGTACTGTGCATGTTTAGCCTTAGTTGACTCACGTGCGGTAAAGGTCACAACGGTTTACCCTTGTCAAAATAGAAGTTGGTCTGTTGACAATCTTATTTTATTACATGTTATGGTTAACCGTTGGGAAAAGGCTGAATTTCACGATAGCATTGAAGCTGTTCTTGAAAATTCCTTTCAATCATAAGTAACGTCTTCTACAAACTGATTTTCAACTGAGAAATACGAATAAGGAATGCGAGAAAAGGCAAAAACTAATGGTAAACCGTGAGGTTTACCAGGGTTTGTTTACACTTTACACTTCCGTTACCATCACGCAATACTTCTCCTGCGCATGCTCAAAAATATTCCCGCCACTTCAGACAATCCTCGCCAAAAATCCTTGAAACACCCCCTTCCCCTGCACAGTGTTGAGATGACATTTTACTGTTTGACTGGCTGCAACAACATTGAAAAAGGGAGGGGGACGAATACGGTGCGAGAATGTTCAAAGTGTTTCAAGGTTTTTGTCGAAGATTGTAGCTTGAATGATCTTTCACACAAAAATTATTGTAAATTATACCAATATTAGTTAGATTAAACATACATGGCAAGGATTACGGTGTAATGTAAATTTTGCAACAATTTGCTCAATTACTAATAATGCCAAATACGAAGCTATTCAAAACACATTAATTAACCCCACTGATGAGCCTGGAAAATTTTGGCTCTTCTTGGTAGAATCCTGAGAATTAAGGACGTTCGCGCCAAAATCTTCCTACGGTGAGATTTTCTTCATTTCTCGCCTAGAGTTAGGTCATAAAGTACTTACTCCAAAAATAAAATAAAAATTGGGGGTCACCGACTTTGTTTCGGAGAAAATGGCAGTGGAAAAATGCCTTAATTTCGATAAATCTGTCATAATAACGAAAGGTAGCCTCATCTGCTCATCCATCGAAAATCCTAAAAATAAACTGTTAGAGTGAAGGTTTCCGTGCATAAGTTTTCAGGGGTGGGGTTTTAAGATAATTTCATGCCGCTAGGGATGTCGTAAACAGTAGAGTTCATCCTGGACGAGCGTTTTCGTAACCTCTATCCGTTGCAACCACTACTGGAATTCGATGACACGAGGAAAGAAAATTTAAAAAAAAGACAACTTCTTACGGTGAGATTTTTTTCATTTTATCATATTTTGTAGATAGAAAGTAGAGTAAGTGATTCATAATTAAAAAAATAGGGGTCACCGATGATCCAAAGGAGTAAAATCGATGTGATTTTACGAAGCTCTTGGAAAACTTCGTTTGTCACGTTTTTGCGTGATTTGTCGGGGAAGGACTGGAACCCAGGAGAGGATCGATCGTTGAAGAAATGAAAGGTTTTTACCCCAAAACAAAGCTTTCTCGAGCACAGCAACGAAGTTTTAAGCAGTCGTCATCTTCATTTGGTTAGTGTTTTGTATAATATTTCTCCATTGCCGTCATGCTCGTCTTCTGGAGTGTGGTTTTTGTGAAATTTAATCGCTGGTTTGTTCCACGCAGGTCCGCACTATTCAAGCCGACGAGGACGAAAATACTGCTCTATTTTCACGAAAGTAAAGGAAAAGAACTTCAAAAACATACAGTCGTTTTGAACTTAAGTTCGTAGGGTAATAAAAACATTAAAAAAAGAAACAGCCCCATTAAATTTACGCAACCGTTCGTCCTCGAGTTTTCCAAACTTTCAGCCACTACTCGATCAGCAGCTACCTTTTCCAGAGCTTTTCTATCCTCCTGCTCACTTCTCTTCAACGTTTCATGATGATTCGGAAATAAATGTGCCATTCTTTTGCCGGCCTGGAATTTTTTCCCGGCGTTTTTGTCGCCATGTTATTTTAACTAATGCTTGAACAATATTTATGAAAGTCAAGTAGACTAGTGCACGACTGATAAAAACAACGCGAACATCAGTCGTGCAGTAGTCTACTTGACTTTCCTAAATATTTTTAATCAATTTTGACTAATCACGATCTTCTCTTATCCAACGCTGTGCAAGACTTATCGTCCACGGTTTCTGCAAAGGTTTTCAAACCTCAACTTCACTAACGCTCGAAGTAATGCGTGACATATTACAGTCGCGTTACCTGCGCAGTTACGTTGCGCACAAACAATTAGCGCGAACGTCCTTAAGTTCATAGCTACCTTGCCCTCAGGTACAACAAGTGGCATCCCTTCAAGGAACAAAATTGATTAAATTCGATTCCATAGTACAAAAACTAAGACCCTGGGGTCTTAAGGCTTTTTCTTTTTGAGGGTCTTAGTTTCTGTAACACCCAGCAAAAAGGCTGGAATTTTAAATGAGATGAGAATTTGAACCTGATTCTTATACAACTCGTTATATAACTTGTATCTGTGGCTCTCACCCGGATTCTATTGACTGCACCAGTGTGATTTACCATGGCTGTGTCTAAGTCTGGTTCCTCATCTAATAGTTCATCATCTGAGTCACCTTCAAAAAATTACATAGAATGTGGTTATTTAGTGATGATGAGAACATTACTATGGGCATACATGTAACAAGATAATAGGAAGCTTAAGCACGCAACGTCTTTGAGCCATGGACGGCAACTGGAAGAGAACTGTTTCCTGTTTAACTTGCCTTCACTCTACCACACTTATAATTATTGTAAGTATCTTTTCACTATATAGTTGAGAAGTTTAGTTTTAGTATCTGGGAGAGACCAATGTCCTGGAATGCGAAATTTTCACTTACGGTTTCCATCTGTGGCTCAAATATGTTGCGTGGAAAAGCTCTCTAATGTATACCACGAGTTGTTCACTATGGCTGACATACATTCCTTGTGTCATTACAAACTGTTTTGAACTATACGTGTACCTATACACAAACTCCATATACCGGTAGATCAAGAAATGAAGGTTCAATAATAGAGCTACCTCATTTTAATCTTTTAGTCAAGTAGAATTCCTATACTTATTGGTACATGTATCTACCGGTAAGCTGTGGAATAGTCTACCATTCCATAAATGTCTTCTGAGCGACGTAAATAGTTTTAAAGATAAACTTCATGATTCCGATTATTTGGAATGTTTTTTATAACTTACAGTAGTGCTTTTTTTATGTAGTTTTCACATTGACCATGTGGTTAATTTTAAATAATTTGTACTGATCCCAAATTCTCAAGAAAACAGAAATCAAATCCCTCTCCAGGCTATTTTCAATGACGCTTCTATATCCAGTAATTATGTGCCTGCTTCAATTTCCATTATCTGATACGGTAACATGGTCATGAACTGTTAACAAGATTTGTACATGTAGTTTCTCACTCTCTTCATCTTCATCGTTTTCAGAATTTGTCTTGTCTAACTGTGACATCTTCATCACAATAACAAAATTCTGTTTTCCTGGTGCTGCCTGAGTCCCAGCCACAATGTATGCAGTCATTGGAAACTGAAAAACAGATGCAACCATAAGGACATGAACAAAGTAATTGTATTCACATAAGAAAAAGGCTCGGATCCTTGCCAGTTCAACAACTTATTCTGACTGCATCATTGGATATAATTTCAACCAATTGTGATGTTAACTTTCATTAATATACAGTATAATTTCCCTAAACTTTAATCATTGATTGTTATTACGAGGCCTTTGAAGGAGAATTGAGGCCTGAGGCTCTCCCAGGGGTTTTGGGGAACAAGAGAACATTCGCTAATTAGAAGAGACTGGGGAACAGGGGAACAATATCAAAATAATTATTTTAGGGGACAAGGGAACAAAAACAATATTATCATGAGGCCTGTACCGCCCCGTGCGCGCTTTCAATTCAAAACTATTGGGAAAATCACTGTATGAGGGCCATATGCATTTGCGCAAGCAGGGCCGGAAAAAGCTGTACGGCCCTACTAGGAACACATACTGCTCTGTGCGATGCAATTTTAGGGGATTTCGTCGCTTTTAAACATCCAAGTAATTTACAGGGCTCCAGAAAAGCAAATGCAAACAACATATTAGATAAATTTTCTGTGCAGAGTTTTCTTTTTTATTTTGTCCTATCTTCATATTCTGAGTGCTCATGAATAGTGTAAAGAGCCCATATGATAAACTGCTTATTGACTGAGTTAAGGTCGAGCCGGACAGGAAAATATTTGGCCCTGGGTCATTACGCACGGATCTCGCTGGGCTCGGTCCATGCGCCATGACCTCGGGCCAAATATTTTCCCTTCCAGCCCTCCCACTCGGTCAATAAGTACATACATGTATTATTGGCAACAAAAAGCTGGAAACAAGTTTGAAAGTAATTTGGGGAACAAAAATTAATTAAGGCAACCCGCCCCTCCCCCCCCCCCCCCCCAAACCCCTTCCTGGGAGGGCCTCAGGCCTCAAAGTACCAAAACATAGCAAGCTTTTGTGGAGGCAATTGAAGGATAAAAGGAAATTTAAGCAATCCATTGAAATATTGCAAACATTCAACAAAGGTCATGTGAGCATGATACTACGAAAGTCATTGAAAAGCTCTCGAAATACAAAGACCTTGAGAATTAAACTTTGAGAATGTGGGGAATGAAGACAGAGACTGTGCCAGTTATTGCTGTTGCGGTGGGACTTATTTGAAAGGGAATGGACCAGAATTTGGGAAAGATCCCTGGAGCCAGTAACATCAATGAGCTGCAAAAGATCATCCTCCTAGGAACAGCACACATACTGAGAAGGCTTCTGTCCATGAAATGAAAACTCCGCTGGTACCTCAGGACCAAGGAATGGCCCCAGTTTTAGGAGAGTGTAGGAAGAAATAAATAGCACTAAAAATGTTTAAAATTACAATAAATAGGTATTTGTCAAGAGCATTTCTGACACTCAATGCATTCATCCCTCACACTGGTTTCACAGTTGTGTGGAAACGTGTGCTCAGATCTAGGCTGTGGGATGGCTGGCATAAAGGGCGTTGCCTTCCTCTGTTGCTATTTTTACCACATATATCTTCCAATAATTGGCTGTATTATAGGAGCTAGTTGACTTCTTACCTCTGTTCTTGAGTCTCCAAGGCTGTCTGGAATTACATCAAAACTTAGGCAAGGGGCATGAGTTTGAGCCTGGAAAAAATACAATATTGCAAATAATGAACTCAGCTTCAAAACAGCATAATTATACACTAGCCTGGGTACAGCACTTAGCTTTCGAAACAGTACATATCCTGAATGCACCCACGGTCTCAGACAGTTGGACTTAATCATCATCAGGAGAGCCCAGCTAAAGAGTGTACATGTTCATGTTCATGTACTCACCACACACAGCTACAACAGCACAGACTGTCTGTCAGTGACAACATAGTGCCCCGCTATTCATTCACTCCAGAATCATACCAGTAACAATGCTCTACTCCCTTCTAAAATTTCTATGCTCTTTACTGACTGCGAGCAGGTTCATCATCATTTCACAAGAATCTCAGCAGCGGGTAATCTATACGTTTAAGCCTCTAGAACTAACCAAGTATTATTTTCTTTTGCTAGAATAGGTGTAAGATTGTGAAATAACATCCCAAAGAAACTTTGCAATTTGTATCAAAAAAAGAACCCTGTTTATGCGTGAACTCAAAAATCCGCTGTTAAAACTAATGGTGGGGGAGGGACACTCGCATAATTATGAAAGGGGGTGGAGATGTGTGTCGTTTTGCTTAGGGGTGTAAATTTTGGATTTTGGTCTAACTTAGGGTGTCAGGAGAAAATGCCATCATTACATGTATGTAGTTGCAAAGGTCTAGTTTAGGGTTTCATGCAAAGAAGTATAAAAATATATATTTAATATGTTTTAAATATGGCCTCTTTTAGGGGTCAAAAAATCCTGGGCGAAGATTGGTCACCTTAAGGGATTTCATTCAAACTTTCTGACAAGCATCCCTACCCCTTCATATGCGAAGTACCCCCCTCCTCCGTACATTGTCTTCGTAGATGTAACCAAGGCATTTGACCTTGTTTGCGGGAAGGGCCTCTTCAAGCTCCTAGAGGAGATTGGGTGCCCACAGAAGCTGCTGAGGGTGGTGTTGTCATTCTACGAAGGGCACAGTGCTGTTCAAGGGGTCATTATCTGCTGCCTTCCCCATCAGCAGCGGCATAAAGCAGGGTTGTGTCCTTGCCCCACCCTCTTCGGCAACATTTTCTCCCTGTTGCTGTCTTACGCTTTCAGCAAATCAGAAGATGGAGTGTTCCTCCACATGCGATCTGATGGCAAGCTGTTTAACCTGTCCTGCCTGTGAGCTAAGGCAAAAGTATGCAAGCTCCTGCTGCCCTGGCCTTCCACACACAAGATGGACTGCAGAGACTGCCTGCAGGAGGAATTTCGCCCAACCATTTGCCTGAAGAAAACGAACGTGATGGGTCAGCATGGAGATATGTCCAGGTTTGCCCGCAAATCAGGAAATCCCCCAGAATCTCCGTCGGTGACTACACCCTGGAAGTAGAAGAGGACAGTCTTCACTTACCTCGTCTCAACAATCTCCAGCAATCCATCCCTTGGGGCCAAGATCAACAAGCGCATTGGCAAAGCAGCATCAGCCAATTGTCCAGAATGTCGACAAAGGTGTGAGAGAACACCAAGATTGCAATGTACAAAGCCTGTGTGCTGAGCACCCTGCTCTATGGCAGCAAAACCTGGACAGCTTACACCTGAAAGGAAAGCTGCCTCAACACTTTCCCCCTGTGCTGCCTACGACGCAACCTAGGCATATCCTGGCAAGACAAAGTGTTCAACAATGATGTCCTTGAGTGTGCCAACATCCCAAGCATGTTTGCAATGCTGTCTCAGAGATGCCTGCCCTGGGCTGGCTACATTCGGGGCATGGCAGATGGACTAGCTCCTGCCAAAGGATGTCCTCTACAGCAAGCTCACATCAGGTTCCAGATCAGTTGCCCGCCCAATGCCGTGCTTCAAGGCCGTATGCAAAAGAGACAATCATGAAGTTTGTCGAGATCAACAGTGACTCATGGGAAGCAGCTGAGGCTGACCGCAGCAACTGGTGCCAAGTGATGCAGACAAGGGTGAAGAATGCAGAGGCCAGAAGGGAAAAGCAGTGGCAGGAGAGAAGGGAACGACAGAGAGCAAGAGCAGCCTTAACATCTCGCTACCATTACATCAACAATTACAGCAACTGTGACAGAGACTGCCATTCCAGAATTGGACTTAACAGTCACAGTCATCCGACATTTCTGACGCAGTCCATTGTCTTTCGAGACAGACAGAGAAGATGAATGATCAATCTTTTTTTAAACTTTACTGCTTTTGTCTGTGTTTAAGATGACATGAAAATTATCACTTCAAGTATTTAAACTTTTTGTTTGTTTAGGGCCACCAACATACCCACTGTGACATCACATGAAAACAAAGGATAGTCATACTACAAAAATCAACTTACTGCATGATACATTTCATAAGCAGATCTGTCATAAGTCAGTTCATCTCCTTCCTCCATCTTATCCCCAGGAAGGAAAACCTAGAATGTGAACACCAAAAGTGATAAAAACTGAAAAATGGAGTGGCTATTTTAATATTCTTTGTTCAATTAAGGCTTTTAACTTCATTAATTTATTTCATTATAAATACTGCTAAATTAAGTAAATTGTTTAAACAACAACATAGCCCAAAAATTCAGAATAATTATTGTAACTGCATGTAGTTGACAGTTTTGATGCCTATTATTTATTTATTTTTTTCTTGGCTACATGTACAGTATGTTTCGGCATGACTCATGCCATCGTCAATTTAATAATTAACACTGTATGATCCAGGCTTCCAGATACATGTAAGTTTGTAAAACAGGGTATGAGTAAGGATGCCCGGTGGGTGAAATTTCCACAGCTCCTACTAAACCACTAAAAATTCTCTATTAATTTTTCGGGTCATGAAGCTTTTTTACACGAAATCCCCCTACTGTATTTTCTGAAACACTGTGCATGATCACATCCTATTTAGTAAGTTCTTTCATTTTTGTAGACTTATTAGGGCTAGGAGACACTTTTGGTGTTGTTTATTTTGTCTGTAGCACAGTGACATGTACACTGACCTGTAGAATGTGACCTGTGTTTTAGACCCGCCGATAGACAAGTTAAATCAAGTTAGTCAAGTTGCCTCTCAGGTACATGTAAATCAAACCAAAGCAAAGGGTGTTTGTTTGAAAGTAGCTGGGAGTCACGCTCATAAAGCAGAAAATGCCCAGCCCCTATCCCACTGGCAAATGACATTTCACTGCCTTTATTTTTTTTAATAAAACAGCTAATCATGGTGAGAGCGAGCATCATTACACAAACAATAAAGAAAGCTACCTGCTTTTTGTCTTTCTTCTTAGCCTTTTCCTTTTTCTTGGATGATGTCTGCTTCTTGTCTAAAAGAAATATGCAAAACAAAGTAACCAATGCAGGTGAGGATTACCATGACAACAACCAAGAAATCATGGAGAGAAATGGAAGAAAAGATGTGGAAATTAAGCTGGTAAAAATAAACGTAAAATTACGTTATTTAACGTTGGTATAGGAGCTGGTAGTTAAAATAAACATGTAAATTTTCCCCTCATAACCAAAAAAGAACATTGGCAAAGTAAATTCAACAGATTTGAAACAAGAGAGTACTTCATTTACGCATACAATAAAAAAAAGATCAACTATTAAAAATGTTAAATATTATCTTAACAGATAAAAAAGGATAGCAATAAGGAATACAATATTTAATTTATCATGCATCTATGACTTAATTTGTCCGATTTTAGTGATTTTGGTAAATCATTCCAATCCTTCGTTGCAGCACATTGAAAATTATTTGGTTTTTTGTCCTACTTTTGAATGAAGTTACTAATACTATAATTTCCCTATCCTCCCACATCATCAACAGGAGAACAGGATGACATTACCATAACATACAACTGTGCCATACAGACATGCTACTGCCTTGCCATAAATTTTATGATAATTTATAAACAGCTGCCAAGCTTTCCTTCAGAATTACATCAAACTCCAAAACAGTGACAAAGAAAATACATGATAATATTTATATACATAATATTCTAGTCTACATAATAGTCATTCCAATTACTGTAATGAATAATATTCATTACAGTAAAACAGACAAAGAATTGAGAGCCAACATTGTTGTCCAGAAAATTACATGGCACTTCTATAAGTACCTGTGTGTGAATTATCCCCTTTAGCTTCTTTTACAGTCGAGTTTCTGATTTCTTCCTCATCTTCAGATTCAATACCACTGTTACTACCATCATCTTCACCTTCATCATTGTCAAATATTTCCATTTCTTCATCACCAGAACCTACATGTATTCACGAAAGACTACAGAGTTATTGATAACAACCACAGGATAGCTGAAATATACTATGTATAATACAATGTATACAGTCATGCACTCCTGTCTGCATAAGTGGTTTGCAATCCATACATAGCGGCAAAGATAAAAAGATGTACAAAATAAACAAAAGGAGCTGACAACAGATCTATTGCTTTTCTTCACTGACATAGTGATGCTGACATAAAAATAGGCCGCCTATGGTTACAATAACACAGTACTGAGTTCATTAGGACAAGATATGAACATTACAAATCACATGACAACAACTACATCCATGAAGTTTATGATCATGAATATGTTACATACAGTGTACATCTGTCAGGCTATACACAGTGCTATTCTTGGTTTTCACCCATGTGACAAGGCAGCCATGTTGGTTGGCAATACAATAAAAAAAAATTTTCGCAGAGTTTACATAATAATAAAGTTCAGTTCCCCGCGGAGAGACAAGTTATTGTTCTTGCAATCCAACATGGCCAACATGACCTCACATTCAAACCAGCAATATCAGAGCAGTTCAGGTTACACTCTGATAGTCAGTCAGGCAATAAAATCTATTGAGTGGGTGAAAAAGAGTGGCAGGAAAGACCACACTCAACCCCAACAATTTTATTTCAGTTTGGTAATTTGCACGATTTGTCAGGCGCAAATCGGAAACAGGGGCGGCATGTTCAGCATGTAATTTAAACATATCTCAACTGCCTTTCATAATAACTTCGGCAGGGGAAAATAGGCAGGTATTTTTGTACAGGTCACAGGTCAGGTTTACTACCCCCTTAAGACCTAAATAATCATAGTCTTTAGGCCTAGGGTTAGCATTAATGACGGGTTAGGGTTGTTTTATCATTGTAACAACAGTGGCCTGTAAAAATCTGACCTGTGACCTGTACAAAATATCTGCCGGGGACAAATGTAGTGAAAACTACTACTAGTTTTATAGAGTGACGTTGGAGGCCAGAGGAGCATATGGGACATTTCATTTTCGTTAATTTTCTTCGTAATTCAGTCAAACAAGACAAACCTTCTATGCATCCTTCGTCCGCCATTCCATTAAAAATCTTGGACGAAAAAGCTGTTAATTATTTTCCTTTGCACGTGCAACCAAAAACACGAAATATAAAAGAAATTTACATGACACACTAAAGCGTAAAATTTCAGCTGCTGAACCAGACCCAGTCTCCTGATGGCTCACTTGATCAAGATGGCTGACTCAATGACGAAGAAAGACGCAACGTCGCCTACGAAAATAAAGAAAAAACATACTCCGGGTATCGTTTATTTGAGTCGTTTGCCGCCATTTATGAGGCCAGCAAAAGTAAGAAACATATTTTCAAAGCATGGAGAAGTTGGAAGAATTTTCTTGCAACCAGAAGGTATAAAATGTTTGCATCTTCTGTCTTGTTTGTGCTCACGTAGCAAAACTTGAAGCTAAAGCTCCATATAACTAAGAAACTAAATCTGGAGAAGATGCACACATGGAAGTAAAACCGGTAATCGTTTGATCTCAGTGTCCATGTTTCATACTTACTTCACACATTTTTTTCTTTTTGAATATTTCTATGATAGGTTTAATTGTGATAAAAATGTTTGTAGCTTGTTGTTGTTGTTGTTGTTGTTGTTGAGGAGGGGAGAGGAAAGGTTGTGGATAAAAAATGGAGCGACCCCAGAAGCAGAAGTAAATTTACATGTAACTCTCATTTTTTCAGGTACATGATGGCTGTAGATTCAATTTCCACATCACCCAATTCTTTCAAGACCAGCTGTATTTTTCTTTTGAGCTAATAGATATTAAAAAATACAATTATGATATCCAGCAAATTTATCAAAAAAATGAACCCTGTGGGCAACATGTAACAACAATGTAACAATGCACCATAATTACATGTAAGTGAAGTGCGATCATTTGGGTGAGTGACTACACACTGTAGTCCTGAGAAGGACTATTTAGGATGACATTGACTGACGTTTCAACAACCTTAAAAGCAGAAGTCATCCTCAGAGTCATGTAATTGTGTAACGTCAGTAGATGGAATAAACAATAACAGTGTACATTGTTATTGTTTATACCGTCGACATTGTTATTGTTTGTCGATGTACGTTGTGAAAGTCTTAAGCTCATAAGGTAATGCTCTACTTCCTTTGGCAAGACTGCAGATATTGAAGTCAAATCAAATCAATTGGTTTTGTGTAGGACAGAAAACAAGGGTGCTTAAAGAACTAACTTAACAACGAGTCATGCACACAGGTACAATGTAGCAGAAGAGAATCATAACAAGAACTCCATGTGTACTGTAGGTACATGTAAAGTCTGGCAGTCAAACCTAGGCCATGATGGTTGAAGGAGAGCTCTCACTACTCTGCCAAACCTCCTCTTCTCCATCAAAGGATATTATTGTATTCTCCAAATAATAATGCTCTCTTAAAATTTGCCAGTGTCAAGATTGTTTATTTCACTTTTTCACAGTTAGCTTTGGGTCTTATATTATAGATACTGCTGTGAGGAAACAGAGAAAGAAATATGGTGGGAATGGAAGAAAACTCTTCACTGAAGGATGGATTGAATTTAAAGACAAACGTATCGCCAGAGCCGTAGCCTTGAGTTTTAACAATACCATTATTGGTAATGTGTAATAGTTATTTAATCATTATAATAATAGTTACCGGTAGTATGAATTTTAGCATTACAGTGTTTTTCTAATCTGTTTGGCCAAGAGCAGGAGTTCCTTGATGTGAGTCCCTGGCACCCAAGCTCTACTAAGTGACAGGGATTTTAACTGATTTCTTTTGTCTCATTGGAAGGGGGCAAGAAGAGAGGATATTACCATGATGACATTTGGAACATTAAATATCTTCCGAAGTTTCTTTGGAATCACTTGTGTGAAAAGATAGGTGGGTAAAGTAGCCTTGTTTGACCACAGGTATTAAAGATGCCAAACAGTCTGAGAGTGTTTCATTGTGAAATCTCCAAAATTTAAATTTCCCAGTAATATGCTGGGAGAGATTTGACTAAGTTAATTTAACTCTTTCCCACCTGTGAGTGGCACCTGCAGGTTTAACTGAATAGATGTGTCTTAGGTACGTGCATGAGAGAGTTTGGCAATTGTTGTCCCTTTATGATAAAAGGGTTAACAACAGCTACATTCACTCAGAAACTATGTGTACATGTATGTTGCATTTAACCCTTTTCCTATTGGAAGTAACACTTGTTGATTTTAAATTATGCTTGATAAAATAAATGAGAAAAGCTACACAAAATTAATAATATTTGTTCCCTTTGATGTCCACACATTAAAAAAAATACATGTAACGTTGTGTGGTCGCCATATAGCGGTTTTCAAATGAGTGTTGTGAAACCAAAACCAAAGTAATTACTTTGGCCAATCAAAAAGGACGGAGACAATCCAGTAAACCAATCAAAACTCAAAGTAATTTTACCTAAACAACACAAAGTGCAGGAAGATGAGCACGCACAAGCCACGATTAGTTTTGGTTTCACTACTGTGTGGTTGACAAAATGGTGTGAGAACTTTGACCCAATCACTGAGTGCCAAAGCAATTCGCTAATTACTTTCGACACTCAATTGAAACCCCTCTAAGAATGTTTGTTACTTGCTTATTTCCCAGTGAAACACTCACACTTTTTTTCCTTAAATTGCATGCTCTGATTGGCACTCAAACTCTGGATATCTCTTGCTATTCATCTTTGTGCAACTCGTATGGGATTTGCGCCCGAAAATATTGTAATTGTTGCAGCAGTAAGATGATGAAATATAATACTGGTGTGATAATGAAAAGAGCGACTCACTTTATAATGTCAGTCTATACATTCATACAACCTATACAGCCCCCAATTATTTCAGAAATTTTAACTCCAGTTTTGTTATAAGAAGGGTTTTTTTGTTTTGTAATAAATATCTTGAAAGAGGGAAGTGATCATTGCACTTACCGTAATTTCCAGCCGATTACCCACAGGTAATTTGTTAATTTTTCCGCAAACAGTTGTTGGTGCTGGTTATAGGAAGGTGCAGGTAATGTGATAATTTTTAAATCTTCCAGTATAGTTTTAAATATAAAGTCATTAACGAAACTGTTCCTAAAAATTGTGTATTGCCTCATTTATCCCACCTTAATTGCCTAATGACTTAAATGCTCTTGATGAAAACTCAGGTGCAAATTGAAAACATATCAACAAATATCGTTGGCAAACATAATCTTTTATCACATGTGTGCTATTACTTTCTTACCTTGCTAATTTCACAGCTTGTTTCTTTGTTTAGTTGAAAATAAAAACATTATTCACCTACTGGAATAATAAACTCAGAAAACAAAAGAATAAAAATGTGAAATAGCAGGCTTCACACACAAAAAAATGATGCCAACATGTTTTGGGGGTGCAGGGATGGCACAGTGGTGAGAGCACTCGCCTCCCACCTGACGGCAACCGGAAGTGAGCTGTTTTACCTGTCTTCACACAACCACATTTTCATTGCAAAGTATGTTTTCTTCATTGGAGATGATTAGTATGAAAATCTGGGAGACACCATTGTCCTGGCAGAGGAAATGTTCTCTTCCGGTTGCCGTCCGCGTCTCAAAATCGCGCGTGCTTTAGCGCTTAAGCGCTTATTAATATGACTCAACATAAAAGGTGATTGTCAGCACCCGTGTAAACAAACATTCACAGGCAAAATTTTAAAACCAGAATAATCAGCGCATCAGTAAAATATTCCTAGCAAGCACTGCCTTGATGTAGAGAGTATTTTCCCGTTTCAAGAGATTTGTCAGTAGATCCTGATATATCAGTTCTTTTAGAACGGATTTTTACAAGCGGTATCATTCAATGGAACATCAAAAACAATTGGCATGAAAACTTACCAATTACACGGTAAAGGGTATTTTGTTAATAAAAACAATGGATGAAGTTTTTATTTGATTCAAAACGTTATAAAAAGGTGATTGCCTGAATGAGAAAGACATGCTTCAATCATTTACGATAAATCTATCATCACTCCAACTTTGTGAGTTCGCATTTTTTTTATTTGTTTTGGGTGTGGATTATCTGCTAATGCGGGTAATCTGTTGAATTTTTTTTCTTTTTATTGCAAAAAATGACCGATGTAGGTAATCTACCACGTGGGTAAACGGCCAGAAATTACAGTATCTGGGTGATTTGTTTTAAGCAATCGTCTCTCATAGACATGTGAAAGTTCAGGTGGGCAAGGATACAACAGGATTTGAATCCTTGACCTCTGTGATGCCGGTGCAATGCTCTTAGTCTATTAACTGTGCAATGAAGCCACACAACAGTTGGGAGCAGGTCAACTTGTTGGGTCATGTGTTCCCATGAAAGGACTTGGTGAAAGAAATGTAAACATTTGAAGTGCGGGCTATAGAGAGGTGATGCTCGCACTTTTCTCAACAATTTAAGCAATCGTCTCTTTAATATGTGAGTTCAAATGAAGCTACATTTGTATGATCATCGCAATTATGAACGCAATTTTAACAATTGCGTAGAGAAGCTTCGAAAAATTCAGGACTTCAACAGGGATTGAACTCATGACCTTGCGATATAATTTGGTGCAACGCTCTAACCAACTGAGCTATGAAGCCACTAACGTTGAGAGCTGGTCATTTGTGGGTTCTAATTTTCCTGTGAGGAATAAACCAATGAATGAAATGATATATGAAATGAATTATATACTGAACTGAGCTTCATAGCTCGGTTGGCTAGAGCGTTGCAACAATATCACGAGGTCATGGGTTCAATCCCCGTTGAAGTCCTGAATTTTTCAGGCTTCTGTACGCAATTGCTAAAAATAATTATGTTCATAACTGCGAGGATCATAGCTTCACTTGATTTCACGTCCGCAGTTCAATATACGATTCATTTCATATAAATTATATCATCTCGCCTTATGTGAGTCTTTGCAAATAGTCAAGGGCTTTAGGTCTGTACATTGTTTACTACTAGTACCCTTATGTTGATTTTTCTTTTGCAGCATATGAGAAAGCTACAAAGGAGCAGCTAATGAGAACTGAAATATCCCAAGCTAAAAAGGAGGCAAATTTTTACGTAGAAAATGTTGAGAAAGGAAAGACATTAGAAGCTATTGAAACTAGAAAAAGAAAAAGGAATGATCAGGTGTGATACCAGTAGTTAAGTTTGTTTTTAGAACAAATTAGAGGTAAAATTGTGTGCACTGAGTAAGGAACAAACATCTAACTGTGTGAACATGATGAGCTTTGTATAAGTTAACAGTGCTGTTGAAGAAAAATTTCAGCAGATCTGAAATACATGACTTGTATAATTATCAGTATCTAGGACATTGCTCAGCTTGGCTAACAATGCCTTTTTGAGCTAGTTTAATGGTAATAATAAAATTTTTAAGTGGTAACTGACATTATAATTATAAAAGGGTGTACTGGTAGTTAACACAAAAAGTATTTTTAAAATAGTGAAAATATACCAGTATCCGCCATGGTGCCAAACAGTGAAAATCATCTACTGTAGGCTCATAGAATTTAGGATGATCTGGGTACTTAGCTTTGTTAGGACAATGGAGCTAAAATGTCACTGATGTTTAGAACAAAGAATTCTCCAAAGAAATAATTGCAGTGTGTTGCCCTTAGGAAATTCGGCCATGGAATATAAGTTCAACAACTACAACTTGACTTGCTTGTTCTCACAGTCATTGATTTCTTTACGAGGCAAGGAGGTGTATGTTATCCAGAGTTTTAGGGCCCAGTCAGGAAACGTTGACTTATTTGCCTTCTACTATTTTCCAGAAACCTGTTGAAAAGAAATTGCGAACATT
>NC_090874.1:48127662-48130162 GCF_036669935.1 Montipora foliosa | reverse complement strand
AATAAAATTAGAGGCAAGGAAGTCTCAAGAAGTCGTGGAGTCTTATAACGAGGACTCCCTCTTATTAATTACAGTAAAGTTTCAATAAAAACGAGAGAAAGACAGACAAAAAATACAGTTTCTTCCTTTACGCCCTTGCCCTTACTAGTTAAACAATATCAGTTCACTTAACAGATAGTGCTTGTAGTAATAAGAGAGCAAAGCTGTATTTAGGGTAAACTCACCCATGCATTCAGCTACATTAATGCTAATTAGCTGTTTTGCGTTCCGGTCTCCTTTGTTTGGTCAGCGAGGACGTTATTTTTATTTCAAGGACTGAAATAAGGTTCTTGACAAATCTCTCTCATGATACGAGAGGAGCAAAGTCATGCAAAAATCCGGTAGCTGGAAATGAATGGAAGCGGTAAAGGAGGCGAAAACTCTACTTCGTCAGGCGAACAACTTTGCCCTCTGTTAAAACAAGTACAAAGTGGACATGACCTAACATTTTCTGAATTCAAAGCGCTGTGTGCTTTCATCTCGGCATTGAACGTTTTATTTGCGGTTGCAGCTGTACTTGGAAATAGTGTGGTTTTCGCTATGTTTTATCGATTTGTTGCCTTGAGAACGCCATCAAACTTATTACTGCTAAGTTTGTCGGTTTGTGACTTTTTCGTTGGGCTGGTCACTCAGCCCATATTCGCTGGAGAGACGGCTTTGGTTGCCGCCAATTCACGCCAAGCTTGTTTACTTAAAGACCTTTATGTCGTATTTCTGTTCGCATTTTCCTCCTCATCTATGCTCCACGTATGCGTAATTAGTCTAGAACGTTTCGTTGGCATTTTCTACCCGTTCAAGCACCAACGCTTTATGACGAACAAAAACTACCTGATATTTGCAATTGTGGTCTTTTGGATTTCATGGACTCTACTGACCGTCTTTACCCGCCGAAATCATGGAGGGGGGTTAATTGGTTATTCACGGATGGGATTTGTCATTTTTAGCGCTGTGTTGGTCACTGTGATAAACCTCAGATTATGGATGGAAGCTCGCAAACATTCACGAAGAATTGCACATGCTGTGCCCGTTCCAACCTTTTTACAAACAACTACTGAAAGTAACCACAGAGAACTGCAAACAGTTGCGAGAGCGGCTCGCGACTCTAAAGCGACTAAGACTATTTTTCTCATCACCGGTATCCTAATTGCGTGCAACCTGCCTCTGATAGCAACTTTCACTGCACGTAAGTTTTACAATTCGCGCGGACGTGTTGTTACAGTACTGTGGTTCGCTTCCCATACTGCTGTTCTTTTACCGGCAATATTAAACCCAGTTATCTATTGTTGGCGCAGAAGGGATATCAGGATTTCAATTAAAAGAATGTTTGGTCGCCGATACAACCCTGACACCAACCAGTGACTAGAAAATTCAGTCCACTTACGACGATGCCTACTATTGTTATTGCGCATACGTTCTGCGCATCTCGAGATACTCTGGTTTACTAACGGTAGTGCTTACAGGTGCAGGGATGTTTTTGCGTGGTTAAACCTATGCATAGAAACAGAACTTAGCAAGTGCTCTTGGTATCCAAAAAGAAAATTGGGGGTAACCATCCATTTTTCAGAAATAATTAAGCTTCAATTTGGGAAAGAACGCCGCACATTGCTTTCAAGCATTTTAAAAATATTGTTGATTAATTATCTTCGGGATAAAATGTGTGGTTACCCCCAATTTTCTTTTTGGATTTCAATAACACTTGTTAAGATCTGCTTTTCCCGCATATTCATAAACAGTGCAAAAGTACCTTTGAATTAGCAGGTACCGGTCTTAAAGTGCTACTGTGATAAAACTTTCTTCAGATTTTGAAAGTGTGTTGTCTTAACACCTGATTGGCATCATTTTGAGCTTTAATTTTTATGCAAAGACTGTTTACTTTGAGTGTAAGTTTTGAATTTAACGGTCGGCCATTACTCATGTTCAAAACTGACCGATGGGACCCCAGAGGGTTGGATCTAGGGAATAATGACATCATTTACTTAGTAGCTTAAATTTCAACGTGTAAGTGCAGCTTGTTATAAATGCAAAACGTTAGTTTAAAAGTCTGGAAGCCCGAAACCCCTGTGCTGCATATTAGTGAATTCAGCCGCGCCGTATACGCGCATTGCATTCTTAAACTAGTGACTCTTAGACGTCATTTCCTCCTAGATCCAGCTCTCTCAAGATTTTAAAGTTAGTAATGGTGGACCATTAAATAGTAAAATAAACAGGTGTCTCTTTTAAATCAAGGCTTAAAACTTGGGTCACTTAGCTTAATGTTTAGTTAACATAGTTTTGAAATCCAAAGGAAAAGGGATTTTATTTTTTTGGTCATAGTAGCACTTAAACTGAGGCCTAAAATCTATCACCTGTAAGTTTTGAGTAAGGTGGGAACCTAAGGATGGGTAGTTTGGTCCTTATACTCTTTTTTTTTATAAGGAATTCTGATTTGGAGGCTGAAGCTGAAAGTTGTCAATTTTTTTTC
>NC_090874.1:48112662-48122662 GCF_036669935.1 Montipora foliosa | reverse complement strand
GTATTTTAAAGGTTTTTGCGCATATTATTCATCAATTATCTTTGAAAAATGAGTGGTTACCCCCAATTCAGTAACAATTGTTAAGATCTATATTTCCTGCTTAATCATAAACCGGGGCTGAGTGTCGTCTGCATATGCATGGATTTTTGGTTGATAGGTTTTAATAACTTCAAACAGCTTACTAGCATAGACAGAAAAGAGCAGCGGTCCTACATGACCCTTGAGGAACACCGAATGATAGGTGAGATCTGTCTGACAGTTCTCCATTGACTGCAACACGCTGAGAGCGACCAGACAAGTAGGAGGCGAACCATTTGAGAACATCTCCTGAGACACCAAACGACGTTTCTAGGCGCCGCAAGAGTATGGCGTGGTCAACCGTATCAAATGCTGCGCTTAATCAAGCAATACCAGCAAAGACACGTGCTGGCGATTCATGTCAATCAGGATGTCGTTAAGAAGGGTGTCTTTAACTATTTTAAGCAGCGCCGTCTCAGTACTGTGTGATTTCCTATAAGCCGACTGCAAATACAGGAAATAGTTCATTATCTGTAACGCGGGTGTACAACTGGTCAAATACTGCCCTCTCAGTAATCTTGGATACAAATAATAGATTGCTGAGTGGTCGCAAGTTCTTGTAAGCAGAGTCCTTGGCGCCCTTTTTAAGCAAAGGGTTTACGATCGCTTCCTTCCGCTCGGAAGGGAAGTGTGCAATAGACAAAGGTGCATTTACTATTTTCGTGATCACAGGAAGTAAAACATCTAATGAATCAGACACCAGATCAAAGCACCGCACCGCACCGCACCACCATACCTAAAACTGTCTTCCAAAAAAATGGTATTGGCACAGCAAGTTTGTTCACGGTGTCCCTCGGTGAATATTTAGTAGCCGCGTCAGATCGATTGATAAATACATCGCTTCAATACTCGGGTGTAAGACCATTTAAGGATTTAAAGACCTTAGTGATTTTCTGCTGCCTACCCAACTTCCTAAACTCGAAGATATGGTAAGAAACAGCAGAAAAACGATCTTTAGTAGAAAGTTGATTTTTATTCTGATCAACAATAACAGATTTGGTCAGTTTTGCCTATGGCGAAAGCGATCTTCTAATGGAAAATTGGGTGCTTCGTTTTCGAGTTGAGATTCCGCTTCGTTTTCGACTTAGGGTGCTTATTTCGATTTCGACCTTTTGTGTGCTTCGTGCTATGTTCTTCGTTTTCGAGTGCTTGGTTTTCGATGCTTCCCCTGCCGTAAAGCTCTGAGAGCAGAATAAATAAGCGTGCTGGTTTAGTTAGCTGTGCATGTTTAATGGCAGTAAGGCTCACAATTATCTAAATCGTCGGGTACTGTTAAAGCCGGAGACTTTTTTTCTTTTTTCTTTACTGGGCGTAATTTCATTTTCCGTTTATTTGTGATAATGCTGGAGTCAAAACAACGTGATATCACAGAGCTGATAATAGAATGATTTCCGCTATATATTCAAAACTGCAACTGAACAAATCACTTTCTGTGCCTTCGCCAAGTAAACACGACTCTCCCAAACTGCTGTTTTCTTGTTCTGCTGTAATCTCTGTATTGTTTAAACGCATTCTTTTAAATTATTTGCAAAAGGTAAGTTAAGTGCTCCATAGGAGAAGTCAATTCTATGGTCAGATTGTTAATTGAGATTAGGTTGGCTCAAGAAATGCTCTTCTGTTTGCTAAGCTTATCAAAAAAAATTATTGTCACTACATCACTATATCTTAGAACTCGATTTAAAAAAAAAATGCGTGCGTTTTGCTTTGACACCATTACAGCTTGTTATAGTTTCTTTTTTTAAAGTTTAATTCATGCTAAATGTTTTATATTAGTTTCACACTGTGACAAAGCAACGGAAACGAAATGTATTTTTCTAGTACAGTGAGGCAAAGAAAGTAATTTGTGAGGTACGGACCATTTCAAGAAAAAAGAGTATTTCCATTTTGTTATTCGTGTTTCTCTTTTGCTTTTTTTTCCCTTTTTTTTTTTAATCAGACTTCAGATTTCGTTCTTTGGTCGCGCTCTAATTACTATGCTGTGTCTTTCTGAGTGACTCACTGAGGAAAAAAGGTCAGTAATTTTCAAGTTCATCCTAATGATTGTAAATACTTTAATACTTCAAGAGTATTGAAACTAGCGCTGTGTGCTTGACTGGACCGGTTCGCCAACGGCTGATTAAAATTCAGGAGGAATTAACAATATCCTAGACCTGCAGGCTTTACAAAACAACCGTTACGCTTGTTTGAATTGAACAAAAGTGTCAGGCGCGCTGCAGTTAAAGTGCCACTATGATCAAAAAATCATTTCTGTTTTTCTTCAGATTTTCAGTGTGTTTGCTTAACACCTCACTGGCAAAATTTTGAGCTTGGATATTTATCCAAAGGCTGTTTACTTTGAGTGTAAATTTCGGATTTCACGGTCCGCCAATACTCACGTTCAAAACTAACCGATGGGACCTCAGAGGGTTGGATCTAGGGAAAGTGACGTCATTTACTCACCAGCTTAAAACGCAGGCCATTTTAGATGCAAAACACTAGTTTAAAAGTCTGAAAGCCCGAAACTCCCATGCTGCATATTAATTAACTAAAGCCTCGTACACATCCATTGCATTCTTTAACTCATGAGTCTTTGTCGTTATTTTTTCCTCGATCCAGCTCTCTCAAATATTCAAAGTTAGTAACGGCGGACCATTAAAAAGGAAAATTCTAGTTAAAATAAACAGGTGTCTTTTTGAAATCAAGGCTTAAAACTTGGGTCGCTTAGTGTTTAGTTAACATAGTTTTGAAATCCAAAAGAATAGGAGAACTGATTTTTTGGTCATAGTTTTTCATAAGTGGAGAAGTAAAGCGTTGATCGATATTTGCTTAAGTCCTGCTTCGTGGTAAACTTGAGTTTTTATCTCACACTTTCTTGTTTTTTTTAACTTATTCGAAAACTCCATCCATACATGACTATTTAATTGTCGCTATTCTTTTCTCGTGACAGTTCACTGTCCCGCCTTATCCGGATACCACTCATGCATTTGGTAGCAAAATCTTTCTTTCTGGTCTCTTCAACTACCTTCAGTCCTCTGTTGCGATGTATTACCATCCACTTAGGGACGATTTTATTTTTGGAGGATCTGGATCTCTTACATTTAAGCCGAAAAGACAAACTAGAGGATATGTGTTATTCACAACCAAGGCATCCACAAATACCTATAACATGAATATAAGTTTAGTCCATATCATGCATACGTCAACAAAGTATTTTGTTCAGATATTCAGTTTGTACAAGGGGAAGGGGGTTTACAGTCTCTAATAGACCTCAATGCCCCCCCCCCCCCCCACGTCCCCCTCAAAAAGGCTTCAAACATAAAGTATCATGTTCTTTCCCAAACCCAATGCAATTCCTTTCTACATGTGATGGACTTATGATGTTTCACAGTTTGTAATTTTAAAGCTCCAATAGCTGACAAATAAATTCTCTAACTTGCTCAATGAACCACTGATTTTCTTGGCGTGCATTCATAACCTATTATGAACACCCAGTCAACTATGATCAAAAAAGTGAATAGGACATTTTATGACGAGTCCTTTCCCTTAAGTTCTTCTTTGCTTAAGTTGTCATTGTGCTGGGTTTTTAGTGATAAGTGACGTTTAGACCTCCGATTAAATAAAACGCGTTTTGTCATATAGCCATTGGTAAGTCAAATGCAAAACAAAGTGGCATGAATGCGTAAAGATTCAAGAAGCAATTTTTCAGAAGGAATATTTAAAGCTCTTGTTCTTTCCAAAGCGTTAGTTCACTATTGTGCTAGCATTCTGGCTCACTCGGTTTTCATTGGCAATGCGATGCTAAATTTTGCAACTGCCGAACTCGATATGAGTTATTTTATTTTATTTGTTTGACGATTAAGCAAGTAAAGCACAACTGTTTTGCTCAGTGTTTGACTTGTGAAAAAAAGAAAGGGGAGGGGGGATGGGGTTTGGAGTTATTGGTAAGCTACAGTCATCCATAACCTCTTCTTACTTTATGCTTCTCGCTCTGTTACCTAACTCTGTGGCCGTTTTTTGTAAGAAAACAAATGAATTATTTCATCTAGAATCGTAATTGATTTCCTGCAAAGGTGAGGGAAAATCCCCCGTGTTAACCCGTTGATACCACCCCTTAACTAATCACCCTGGGAGGAAATAGGGTGGGAAGAACGTTTTCGTTTCGAAGCTAAAAAGCAGACTAAACATCAAGCGTCTTTATCTTTCTTTCCTTCCAGCTTCATTTGACATCGATTTGACATTGGATCATCTCATGGAAAAAGTTTTAATTGTCATTTAGTTATTGAAGAATGGTAGATAGGAAGTTAGAGACTGTAGAGCAGCGAATGCTAGAGCTTGCCATTGCGATAAGTGTAGGAGACAGATATCGTGAAGGAAGAGCTCATTTTCATCTCGGCGGTGCTTACCTCAACCTACCTGATTATCAACAGGCCATAAAAAGTTATGCACAAGCATTGCATATTTTCATAGAAATAGGCTGCAGGGCAGAGGAGGGATCAGCCTATGGAAATCTGGGAAATGCCTATCTTAGTCTTGGTAATTTTAAACAAGCCATTGAGTACTACGAAAAGCGTCTTAGTATTGCTAAAGAAGTAGGTAATAGGGCTGGGGAGGGATCAGCCTATGGAAATCTGGGAATTGCCTATCTTAGTCTAGGTAATTTTAAACAAGCCATTGAGTACTACGAAAAGCATCTTAGTATTGCTAAAGAAGTAGGTAATAGGGCTGGGGAGGGATCAGCCTATGGAAATCTGGGAAATGCCTATCTTAGTCTAGGTAATTTTAAAGAAGCCATTGAGTACTACGAAAAGCATCTTAGTATTGCTAAAGAAGTAGGGGATAGGGCTGGGGAGGGATCAGCCTATGGAAATCTGGGAATTGCCTATCTTAGTCTAGGTAATTTTAAACAAGCCATTGAGTACTACGAAAAGCATCTTAGTATTGCTAAAGAAGTAGGTAATAGGGCTGGGGAGGGATCAGCCTATGGAAATCTGGGAAATGCCTATCTTAGTCTAGGTAATTTTAAAGAAGCCGTTGAGTACTACGAAAAAGATCTTAGTATTGCTAAAGAAGTAGGGGATAGGGCTGGGGAGGGATTAACCTATGGAAATCTGGGAAATGCCTATCTGAGTCTAGGTAATTTTAAACAAGCCATTGAGTACTACGAAAAAGATCTTAGTATTGCTAAAGAAGTAGGAAATAGGGCTGGGGAGGGATCAACCTATGGAAATCTGGGAAATGCCTATCTGAGTCTAGGTAATTTTAAACAAGCCATTGAGTACTACGAAAAACATCTTAGTATTGCTAAAGAAGTAGGGGATATGGCTGGGGAGGGATCAACCTATGGAAATCTGGGAATTGCCTATCGCAATCTAGGTAATTTTAAACAAGCCATTGAGTACTACGAAAAAGATCTTAGTATTGCTAAAGAAGTAGGGAATAGGGCTGGGGAGGGATCAACCTATGGAAATCTGGGAAATGCCTATCTTAGTCTAGGTAATTTTAGACAAGCCATTGAGTACTACGAAAAACATCTTAGTATTGCTAAAGAAGTAGGGGATAGGGCTGGGGAGGGATCAACCTATGGAAATCTGGGAAATGCCTATCGCAATCTAGGTAATTTTAAACAAGCCATTGAGTACTACGAAAAACATCTTAGTATTGGTAAAGAAGTAGGGGATAGGAATGGGGAGGGATCAACCTATGGAAATCTGGGAAATGCCTATCTCAGTCTAGGTAATTTTAAACAAGCCATTGAGTACTACGAAAAGCATCTTAGTATTGCTAAAGAAGTAGGTAATTGGGATGGGGAGGGATCAGCCTATGGAAATCTGGGAATTGCCTATCGCAATCTAGGTAATTTTAAAGAAGCCATTGAGTACTACGAAAAACATCTTAGTATTGCTAAAGAAGTAGGTAATAGGGCTGGGGAGGGATCAGCCTATGGAAATCTGGGAAATGCCTATCTTAGTCTAGGTAATATTAAACAAGCCGTTGAGTACTACGAAAAACGTCTTAGTATTGCTAAAGAAGTAGGGGATAGGAATGGGGAGGGATCAGCGTATGTAAATCTGGGAAATGCCTACCACAATCTAGGTTATTTTAAGGAAGCCATGGAATACCATGAACACAGTCTTAGTATTTTCAAGGAAATTGGAGACTTTCTAAGAGAGGGAATCGCGTGGTATTCGCTAGGTCATGATCATGAATTGTTGGGTTCCTTGAGTAATGCACTCAGTTGTTATCGTTCAAGTATAAATCATTTTGATGAAACAAGGCATAATCTGAAGTCAGAAGATGAATTAAAAGTAACTTTTCGTGATTCTTATCGCGTGGCATACACTGCTCTGTGGAGGACACTTTTGAAGAATGGAAAGATTGAAGAAGCTTTGTATGCTGCTGAGAAAGGTCGAGCACAGGCTTTGAGCGATATTTTGCAAGATCAATACGGCATTGACTCTCAGTCATTTTCTGCACTTGCTCCGAATCAAACTCTTATAGCTGCATTAGAGCTTTTACCTTCACAAGCCGTTTTTGTGGCACTTGACGAGAACAAGATCACGTTTTGGGTGCTAAGAAAAGACAGCAAGATCAGCTTTCGACAAAACGAAATCGCAAATGGAAGTGCTGATTTGTTGATGGAAACTATTTTGAAAGGGATCGGCGTAGGGGATGGTGTCAGATGCGAGAATCGTTCATTGGATCCACTACGCAATGACCTGTCTTGGAGCAAAAGATGTATCAGTGAGAAAGCAGTTCTACCATCTTCATCCTCCGTTGACTCTTTACAACCGTTGTATGATGTCTTACTCGGGCCAATTGCAGACTTGCTCCAAGGAAATGAGTTAATCGTTGTTCCCGATGGACCATTTTGCTTGGCTCCATATTCTGCGTTGAGTGAATCTATCAGGATCCGCACCGTTCCCTCGTTGACTGCTTTTAATGTGATCGTTGGTGCACCTGAAGACTTCCACAGTAAGACTGGAGCACTGCTTGTAGGTGATCCGTGGTTGAAGGAAGTTACTAACAAGAAAGGGGAACCCATTTTCGAACAGCTTCCGTGCGCAAAACAAGAAGTAGAGATGATTGGACAACTTCTGCAGACAACACCGCTGACTGGAAAAAGTGCCACGAAAGCTGAGGTGCTGAAAAGTATGAGATCAGTTGCTTTAGTTCACATTGCAGCACATGGATGCCCAAAAACGGGAGAAATTGCTTTAGCCCCAAATACCGAACGGAAATCGCAAATCCCCAAAGGGGAAGACTTCATTTTGAAAATGTCGGATGTTCAGACAATTTCTCTTCGAGCAAGGCTAGTTGTGCTGAGCTGTTGTCACAGTGGCCGGGGGGAAGTGAAGTCTGAGGGAGTGGTGGGAATTGCAAGGGCTTTCCTGTGTGCTGGAGCTCGGTCTGTTTTGGTGTCACTCTGGGCAATTGATGACGAGGTAACGTTGCTTTTCATGAGGAGCTTCTACCAGCACCTGGTAGATGGAAAAAGCGCAAGTGCAGCTCTTCAACAAGCAATGAAATCTTTCCGAGAGTCAAAGCAGTATTGCTCCATAAAGCACTGGGCGCCATTTTTGCTGGTTGGCGATGATGTCACGCTGGAATTTCCAAAAAAATGGCAAGTGAAGTTCGAGTTTAACTCAGAAACAAGAATACTTTCAAATTGGAAAATTGACGATAGGAATCAAATAGGCCTAAGATTACATGATAACGAGATGCTACAATAGACAAAAGTAGTTGGGAAGGTTATGTAAATGAACCGCACCATAGCTGTATGTACTGTATCGCTAAATAACTATTATCGATAATTGTAAAGTGTAATTAAGCACATTAAGCGTTACGTCACTAAGACTAATTAACTAGTTCACTGCTAAATGGTGAAGACGTACGGACAGATCAATTGATTTCGAACCGTACCAATATATTGTCAACCATACAATAAAAAGGTTTGAATCACCGCATCGTACGCTCATCATTACATTCGAAATCAATTGTCAACAAAAGCTGAAAGAGAAAGTAATGGCTGAAATAGCAAAAGCCCTGCAGGAAAGAAAAGCAGCAAAGGCAAAGTTCACACGGAAGAGGAATGCCTTCTTTACTGCGGTCGCAAAGAAAGAAAATATGGGCGACATCGAAGGTAATTTCAACGAGCTTACCAAAGCATGGCGCGACGTTGAAGGTAAGCACGATAATTACATCATATTACTGGAAGGCCATGAAGCTCCAGAAAAAGAAGAAGTCTGGATAAACGAACTTCAAAACACGTACAGTGATGCAAACTCAGTCTACAATAGATGCGCGAGCGAGAACCTTCTAAAAGCGAAAAAAGATGAAATGAGCGCAAAATTCGAAGGATTGGCTAAGAAAAAAGCTTCTTTAGAAGCGATGTTCAAATCCTCATTTGAACAAGTCAAAGGGCTACTGACTCCCGACTCGACAGGGACAATTGCGACAGCCAGTTTGAAAAAATGCGAATGCGACTTTACAGTCTTTACAGTCTATCAACCCGCTTCTGTTAAAGCGCAAAAGAAATAGTTTCACCTTTTCTTATATAGACCCCTCCCTTCTATTCAATGTTGGAGGGTAACTCAACAATTTCCCACTAAAACCATTCAGCTTTGCACAACATTGAATGAGGAGGGAGGGAAGAGAAGGAATGAAGACGTCAAACGTGCTAGCCTTCCCAACAGATTTGTCTATTATCGTAGGTTCGTAGTGTAAACAATTCAAAGTTTCCTCTAACACGCTTTTGTCATAAATGTAATTTCCACATGCTTATCACGCATGCACAGTAGCATATTTAAAGGATACCCTTCACATTGGTGGAAAAACTGTTTTCGTTCAGCCTTTTCTGAAGATGGGTTATTTATCACCTCGTGATGTCTCTTTTGGTGTTTCCGTTCTATGAATCTCCCATAGATCTCTAAACGTCATCTTTTGTAAGGAATTCGAAGACAGCATCGTCCTGCAGGTAGCCATTCGCATCGGCGCATTGTGTATGCTCAAAAGAACCAGCTATATTTAGAGCTGTTTTATTTATTTTTCTCTTTTTCCAGAATCGATGTCAAAGATGCTAGAAGACAACCTAGCAGAGCCGGACACTTTAGTGATTGCCGAACTTGTAAAAACAAAAGTAGAACGGGTTAACAATCATGGTTTTACCAGTAGAACAAGCTCCAAAGGTTTAGTAGAAGTTTACTGCTTTAACTAAACCAACAGACTGAGATTATTGTAAGTAAAATTATGACAGAAAGCTTAGATCTATAGTAAAATGCTAGTTTTACCCGTTATTTTTATACTTCGTTTCTCATATAATCTCAACGGTCAGTGTTGCTCGAATGGCGATCAAAATCATAGTGCTATAGTTGAGTTGCTAAAAATGATGTTTTATTTAGTTCTTTGAAACTGTTTTTGTTGTATGAGTGTAAGCCAGTTTCGAAAGAAAAGAAAAAAAACACTTTTGCTGATGACCCTTAACATCAGACTTTTACCGTGGTAAGGAAAAGAGATGTGTCATTTGCAACATTCAAAGATCACAAAATAGAAGGGAAACGACGGGTGAAATTTTTTTTCCTGTTCTTCTGCGTAACAAATGAATGAAATCATCAGGAATAAAGAAGACGTTTTTCTTTTCTTAATAAATTTCCAAATTCTTTGTAGGGCTTACTCCCTCGAGTTATCGGTGGTGTTTTTAAGCAAAGTGAAAGAATGTGTTTGCATTCGAAAGTAGTTCAATTCTTGGAATAATAGTTATATAGGGAACTAACAAATCGGCTGCAAAGTTAGAAAACAATCTCTGGAGCATATTCATAGCCACCTTCACAACTGGAAAATTTTAAGGTGGCTCTAAATCCGCTGCAGAGAATTTTTTATACCTTTGCAAAGAGTTTTATCTTTTCTTTCACTTTTTATCTTAGCTTGCTAACCACTTTTGAGCAAT
>NC_090874.1:48100162-48105162 GCF_036669935.1 Montipora foliosa | reverse complement strand
AAAGTAGGTACTGACAACCAAGAAGGGGCTCTCTTCTTTCCATAGCAAGAAAACAGAAAGGTTTTGAATAATGATGAACAATTTCTCTGTGAGGGAGAATTAGGAAAGAATGAATGTTTAGAAGCGCTGAAAAGCATGGCGCCAGACAAATCCCCGGAAACTGATGGACTCCCCTGTGAATTCTACAAAGTGTTTTGGAATGACGTGGCGGAAATTTTGATAAAATCTTTTAATTATTCTTACGAAATAGGAAAACTCTCGATATCACAAAGAAGGGGCATTATTAAGCTCATACCACAAAAGTTTGCGCATCATAATTTAATAAAAAACTGGCGACCTTTAACACTTTCGAACCGCGACTACAAAATAGCGACAAAAGGTATTGCAAACCGTATCAAAACGTTCTTGCCAAAACTTGTTTCTTATGATCAAACCGGCTTCATTAGAGGCAGATTTATTGGAGAAAACATTCGTTTAACAGATAGCGTCATCAAATATACAAAAGCGAAATATATGCCGGGATTGCTCCTTTTTCTTGATTTTGAAAAAGCCTTTGATACTCTAGAGTGGCCCTTTATTCGTAAAACTGTCCAATACTTTGGCTTTGGCCCATCATTGTTGAACTGGTTAAAAGTATTTTACTGTAATAGTCAAAGCTGTATTTTAAACAATGGATGGGCAAGTAATTTCTTTGAGCTTAACCGGGGAGTTAGGCAAGGTTGCCCTCTGCCGCCATATTTATTTATTCTTTCTGTAGAAGTACTTGCCAATGCAATTCGACCAAAAAAAAGAAATTCGAGGCATAACTGTAAAGGACAAAGAAATTAAACTTAGTCAATATGCAGATGACACGACCCTTGTTTTAGACGGCTCCGAAGAATCCTTACTAGAATCTTTGAAGATAATACAGCATTTTAGTAATATATCCGGCCTCAGACTTAACGACAAAAAGACTGAAGCTTTGTGGAGTGGTGCAAGGGCAAATTGGGATTTTAAACTTTGCCCTGAATAAGACTTCAAATGGCCGAAAAATTGGGATTTTAAACTTTGCCCTGAATAAGACTTCAAATGGCCGAAAAAAAAAGTTAGCGCGTTAGGGGTATGATTGTCAACAGACCCCGATATAACTATATCTTTGAATTACAAAGATAAAATGGAAAAAATTAAGTTGATTATGGATTATAGCTTCACAGATAGTATACATTTTTTCTCCTCTCCAAACACATCATACAGCAATAAGGGAGATAAATGTGATGTTTTATAACTTCTTATGGAATGGCAAAGGCGACAAAATAAAAAGAAAGGTAATGATAAATGACTACTCAGAATGGGGACTTAAAAATGATTGATATAGTTTCTTTTAATAGATCTCTTAAAGCCACATGGATAAAAAGGTATCTAGATAAGGAAAACTGTGGAACCTGGAAAAGTTTTTTTTGACTTGGAGGTGAAGTAACACTAACTGGAAATCTTGACATAAAAGACAGTCGTAATGTTATCAAAATATCAGACCCATTTTTCAAAGAAAATCTTGACATCTGGTCAGAAAGAATCATTTCTTCAATTTAACTCCAAAGATATATACCCCATAATACAAGAATGTGGACTAAACATAAAAGTTTCTTGTCAAACGTCTTAAAAAGCAAAAAATCAAGTAAACTAGTATACAAGACACATGTATCAGGGAAAAGCGAATCACCCAGCCAAAGTCAACAAAAGTGGCAGGAAGACTTTTTTACGACAAAGCAAGATTTCACTGAACTGGAAAGAGGCTTATCAAATGGCTTTTCAATGTATAAAGAGCACTAAACTTATAACTTTCAAGTTCAAATTCCTTCATAGAAGAATATCAACAAGCAACTTCTTGAAAAAAATTGGACTCGTCGACAGCGAGAAATGCACTTTCTGTGAAAGAGAAACAGAGAAACTGGCACATTTATTTTGGGCTTGCCCAAAAACTCAAGTTTTTTAAACTAATTTGAAGGTATGGCTACAGTCTTGCCAAGTCATTGCTAAAGAGGCACCCTTAGAGCCTGATACAGCACTGGGTCTAAGGCCAGATAGTTCTAAGCATGAGCTTCAAATTAACTTCTGTTGCTTAAATGCTAAATATTATATTTGGCTATGTAGACAGCAAAAATGTTGTCCAAAATTAAAAGATTTCTTACTGTATTTCAAGCATATCCATGAAATGGAAAAAAATACAACTACAATTGCTTTAAAAAAGTGGGAGCCTCTGTTGTTGTTTTTTAATCTCTTGACAGCCTGACCCTAATGCCCTGAAAAAGAAAATGAAAATGAAGGTAAAAGAAACAAGGCGCATATAAATCATAAACCACGCATATTTTATTTAAGTCTTTTCAAATTTAGAACTTAAATTATTGACAGGAGTAAGCTGGCCTCTTCTGGTGTTGTTGTTGTTGTTGTTTTTTGGTAAGAATTGTAAGCAGTGCAAGCAAACTAATACTAATTGTGTTGTATTGTAGGTGTAAGTATCAGTATTGTTATTGATGTAAGTATGGTATGGTATTAAATAAAATTGAAAAAAAGAAAAAAAAGAGTGAAAAAAGGGAAGCTATTTTTTATTTTAAATTGTAAATATTTTTTTGAATTTTGAAAAAAAACATTTTCCCCATACAAATCCTTATATTTCTACTCTTGCATAATATAGTACAGTACAAATACACATATATCGAGCTTGGGCTACCTGTGATTTGGCTAGAGACAAATGTCGCTGTCGTTTTTTCGCTGCAATACAATTGTCGCTATTTCGATAGAGTACAAATGTTTGCTAAACATGTTTAATTTTTGCGTCCTGTAATTTTGTTTAATTCGAAGAGTGAGCGTGCGTAAAAACGGCCTTCTTTTTAACAGACGATCAACCACTTTACTGTCACCATTACTGACAAAGCCCGAGATAGACTTTTGAACGGTTTTGGTGAACTTAGCGACCTTAACATCAGACTTTTACCGTGATAAGGAAAAGAGATGTGTCATTTGCAACATTCAAAGATCACAAAATAGAAGGGAAACGACGGGTGAAAATTTTTTCCTGTTCTTCTGTATAACAAATGAATAAAATCGTCAGGAATAAAGAAGACGTTTTTCATTTCTTAATAAATTTCCAAGTTCTTTGTAGGGCTTACTCCCTCGAGTTATCGGTGGTATTTTTAAGCAAAGTGAAAGAATGTGTTTGCATTCGAAAGTAGTTCAATTCTTGGAATAATAGTTATATAGGGAACTAGCAAATCGGCTGCAAAGTTAGAAAAAAATCTCTGGAGCATATTCATAGCCACCTTCACAACTACAAAATTTTAAGGTGGCTCTGAATCCGGCGCTGCAGAGAATTTTTTATACCTTTGCAAAGAGTTTTATCTTTTCTTTCACTTTTTATCTTAGCTTGCTAACCACTTTTGAGCAATAAAAAATGGGGGTCACGGAGTTCGTTTCTGAGATACAAGCTTTTGAAGACAAAATATAGGGCATTTTTTAGAAGGCATTTTCGTTGCTATGATAAACTTTTACGTCACATTAATGAGCGCACCTTGTTAAGAAATGATTGGTGTCTCATTTGGTACCATAACATTTGATGTTATGTGAAACAGCTGGGGTAGATTCAATCCTTCCAAATAGTACAGTTGGTTGAAACTTTTCGTTTGAGCCTCAAGGGAACAGGCTACAGGCAGGCCGAGTTTAACAGCGCCTTTATGGGTCAAGTAAGTAAGGAAACCATCTAACGTTGGATAAGACAACTCACTCTTCATTTGCTTATCTTATAACTTGATTAGAAATCATAAATATGGTCAGTTTTACAAAATGCATAAAAATATGTCTTCCAAACGCACATATAAAATAAGTTTGTGAAGGTAGAGATCTGTAGTTTAATATTTATTTCTTTGAAAAATGTTACAAAAAAGCTTCGAAAACGAAAAGCGTTATTAAAACACGAGGCATTACGCACGCTGGAAAGGAAAGTGATTAGATGTAATAATTGTGTGCATATCTACAGTTTGTAGGTATGAGCACCGATTTCAAAAGGGTTTCCTTTCAAGGGCGTTTCCTTTTCGATATCTTCGGTCCAAAAGAGTACAGATGATTGTTATTTCCTTTCAGTTGTCAACAAAACATCGATTCCTGAACACTACTGAACAAAAGGAAATCGATTAAACCACTTTTTGAAAATAACAAACGGTTTAATGCCCAAGGAAATAATTTGTGGAGTAACTTCTAAGTATGGGCTATTACTAGTATTTTGTTTGGTCGTTGTCGTTCTCTCTCGCTCTCCTTTCTTTTCTGTTCTAGTCATAGGTCCTCCAGGCATCATGTAACCTTATCAGAGCTTCTAAAGATATGCCAAAAATTGCAATACAGAGAAAAAAGCAGCTCTATTCAAATTAAAAATAAAAAATCAGCTTGAGTTTATATCCGATGATTGACTTGAATAACTGCGTAGCCGCCATTGTGGACCACTGCTATCATGATATGTAAAAGTGGATTGAAACCAGCGAAAAATGCAGGAACGAAACACTATCCAAACAGTTTTCCACCTGAACACGAAAAGCGTTGACTCTAAGAACTTGATGTAGTATGGCCGTGTAGCAGCGTCGAGCCACAGAGAGCGCGCGAAAAATGAATCCTTGTGTTAACACGAGTTGAGCTGGCAATCCAATCAAAACCAGTACCTAGTCAGTGGTCAACTTCCAAAAACAGCTGACCTCGGTGACATCTAAGTTTCAGCCCGCGATATGGTCGCCTAATACTGGTCAGCGGATACCTTTTTTGACAGGTGTCAATTGATCAAAACATGGATGTCCTCGTTGTAGAATGTAAGGGTCCCTAATGTTGCAAGATGTTGCGTTGAAATGTTGCGGGCGTTTGGCCAGGTCTTTAGTCATTTCACGTTGTTGTTTTGCCCAATTAACAGGCGCTGCAGCGGATGCCGTAAAAGAAGAAGCCTTAGGACCAATACTCTTTTTGAAGAGTTCCCTAAGGTAGCTTTA
>NC_090874.1:48060162-48092662 GCF_036669935.1 Montipora foliosa | reverse complement strand
GAAGGGAAGTGTGCAATAGACAAAGGTGCATTTACTATTTTCGTGATCACAGGAAGTAAAACATCTAATGAATCAGACACCAGATCAAAGCACCTTACCGCACCACCATAGCTAAAACTGTCTTCCAAAAAAATGGTATTGGAACAGCAAGTTTGTTCACGGTGTCCCTCGGTGAATATTTAGTAGCGTCAGATCGATTGATAAATACATCGCTTCAATACTCGGGTGTAAGACCATTTAAGGATTTAAAGACCATAGTGATTTTCTGCTGCCTACCCAACTTGCTAAACTCGAAGATATGGTAAGAAACAGCAGAAAAACGATCTTTAGTAGAAAGTTGATTTTTATTCTGATCAACAATAACAGATTTGGTTTTTGCCTATGGCCAAAGCGGTCTTCTAATGGAAAATTGGGTGCTTCGTTTTCGAGTTGGGATTCCGCTTCGTTTTCGACTTAGGGTGCTTATTTCGATTTCGACCTTTTGTGTGCTTCGTGCTATGTTCTTCGTTTCGATCTTGGTTTTCGATGCTTTCCCTTCCGTAAAGCTCTGAGAGCAGAATAAATAAGCGTGCTGGTTTAGTTAGCTGTGCATGTTATAATGGCAGTAAGGCTCATAATTATCTAAATCGTCGGGTACTCTTAAAGCCGGAGACTTTTTTTCTTTTATCTTTACTGGGCGTAATTTCATTTTCCGTTTATTTGTGATAATGCTGGAGTCAAAACAACGTGATATCACAGAGCTGATAATAGAATGATTTCCGCTATATATATTCAAAACTGCAACTGAACAAATCACTTTCTGTGCCTTCGCCAAGTAAACACGACTCCTAACTGCTGTTTTCTTGTTCTTCTGTAATCTCTCTATTGTTTAAACGCAGTCTTTTAAATTATTTGCAAAAGGTAAGTTAAATGCTCCATAGGAGAAATCAATTCTATGGTCAGGCTGTTAATTGAGATTAGGTTGGCTCAAGAAATGCTCTCCTGTTTGCTAAGCTTATCAAAAAAAATTCTTGTCACTACATCACTATATCTTAGAACTCGATTTAAAAAAAAAATGCGTGCGTTTTGCTTTGACACCATTACAGCTTGTTATAGTTTCTTTTTTTAAAGTTTAATTCATGCTAAATGTTTTATATTAGTTTCACACTGTGACAAAGGAACGGAAACGAAATGTATGTTTCTAGTACAGTGAGGCAAAGAAAGTAATTTGTGAGGTACGGACCATTCCAAGAAAAAAGAGTATTTCCATTTTGTTATTCGTGTTTCTTTTTTGCTTTTTTTTCCTTTTTTTTTTTTAAATCAGACTGCAGATTTCGTTCTTTGGTCGCGCTCTAATTACTATGCTGTGTCTTTCTGAGTGACTCACTGAGGAAAAAAGGTCAGTAATTTTCAAGTTCATCCTAATGATTGTAAATACTTTAATACTTCAAGAGTATTGAAACTAGCGCTGTGTGCTTGACTGTACCGGTTCGCCAACGGCTGATTAAAATTCAGGACGAATTAACAATATCCTAGACCTGCAGGCTTTACAAAACAACCGTTACGCTTGTTTGAATTGAACAAAAGTTTCAGGCGCGCTGCAGTTAAAGTGCCACTATAATCAAAAAATCATTTCTGTTTTTCTTCAGATTTTCAGTGTGTTTGCTTAACACCTCACTGGCAAAATTTTGAGCTCGGATATTTATCCAAAGGCTGTTTACTTTGAGTGTAAATTTTGGATTTCACGGTCCGCCAATACTCGCGTTCAAAACTAACCGATGGGACCTCAGAGAGTTGGATCTAGGGAAAGTGACGTCATTTACTCACCAGCTTAAAACGCAGGCCATTTTATATGCAAAACACTAGTTTAAAAGTCTGAAAGCCCGAAACTCCCGTGCATATTAATTAATTAAAGCCTCGTACACATCCATTGCATTCTTTAACTCATGAGTCTTTGTCGTTATTTTCTCCTCGATCCAGCTTTCTCAAATATTCAAAGTTAGTAATGGCGGACCATTAAAAAGGAAAATTCTAGTTAAAATAAACAGGTGTCTTTTTGAAATCAAGGCTTAAAACTTGGGTCGCTTAGTGTTTAGTTAACATAGTTTTGAAATTCAAAAAAAAAGGAGAACTGATTTTTTGGTCATAGGTTTTCATAAGTGGAAAAGTAAAGCGTTGATCGATATTTGCTTAAGTCCTGCTTCGTGGTAAACTTGAGTTTTTATCTCACACTTTCTTGTTTTTTTTAACTTATTCCGAAATTCCATCCATACATGACTATTTAATTGTCGCTATTCTTTTCTCGTGACAGTTCACTGTCCCGCCTTATCCGGATACCACTCATGCATTTGGTGGCAAAATCTTTCTTTCTGGTCTCTTCAACTACCTTAAGTCCTCTGTTGCGATGTATTACCATCCACTTAGGGACGATTTTATTTTTGGGGGATCTGGATCTCTTACATTTAAGCCGAAAAGACAAACTAGAGGATATGTGTTATTCACAACCAAGGCATCCACAAATACCTATAACATGAATATAAGTTTAGTCCATATCATGCATACGTGAACAAAGTATTTTGTTCAGATATTCAGTTTGTACAAGGGGAAGGGGGTTTACAGTCTCTAATAGACCTCAATGCCCCCCCCCCCCCCCCCCACGTCCCCCTCAAAAAGGCTTCAAACATAAAGTATCATGTTCTTTCCCAAACGCAATGCAATTCCTTTCTACACGTGATGGACTTATGATGTTTCACAGTTTGTAATTTTAAAGCTCCAATAGCTGACAAATAAATTCTCTAACTTGCTCAATGAACCGCTGATCCTTGGCGTGCATTCATAACTTATTATGAACACCCAGTCAACTATGATCAAAAAAGTGAATACGACATTTTGTGACGAGTCCTTTCCCTTAAGTTCTTCTTTGCTTAAGTTGTCATTGTGCCGGGTTTTTAGTGATAAGTGACGTTTAGACCTCCGATTAAATGAAACGCGTTTTGTCATATAGCCATTGGTAAATCAAATGCAAAACAAAGTGGCATGAATGCGTAAAGATTCAAGAAGCAATTTTTCAGAAGGAACATTTAAAGCTCTTGTTCTTTCCAAAGCGTTAGTTCACTATTGTGCTAGCATTCTGGCTCACTCGGTTTTCATTGGCAATGCGATGCTAAATTTTGCAACTGCCGAACTCGATATGAGTTATTTTATTTTATTTGTTTGTCGATTAAGCAAGTAAAGCACAACTGTTTTGCTAAGTGTTTGACTTGTGAAAAAAAGAAAGGGGAGGGGGGATGGGGTTTGGAGTTATTGGTAAGCTACAGTCATCCATAACCTCTTCTTACTTTATGCTTCTCACTCTGTTATCTAACTCTGTGGCCGTTTTTTGTAAGAAAAGAAATGAATTATTTCATCTAGAATCGTAATTGATTTCCTGCAAAGGTGAGGGCAAATCCCCCGTGTTAACCCGTTGATACCACCCCTTAACTAATCACCCTGGGAGGAAATAGGGTGGGAAGAACGTTTTCGTTTCGAAGCTAAAAAGCAGACTAAACATCAAGCGTCTTTATCTTTCTTTCCTTCCAGCTTCATTTGACATCGATTTGACATTGGATCATCTCATGGAAAAAGTTTTAATTGTCATTTAGTTATTGAAGAATGGTAGATAGGAAGTTAGAGGCTGTAGAGCAGCGAATGCTAGAGCTTGCCATTGCGATAAGTGTAGGAGACAGATATCGTGAAGGAAGGGCTCATTTTCATCTCGGCGGTGCTTACCTCAACCTACCTGATTATCAACAGGCCATAAAAACTTATGCACAAGCATTACATATTTTCATAGAAATAGGCTGCAGGGCGGAGGAGGGATCAACCTATGGAAATCTGGGAATTGCGTATCTTCGTCTAGCTAATTTTAAACAAGCCATTGAGTACTATGAAAAACATCTTAGTATTGCTAAAGAAGTAGGTGATAGGGCAGGGGAGGGATCAGCTTATGGAAATCTGGGAATTGCCTATCGCAATCTAGGTGATTTTAAACAAGCCATTGAGTACTACGAAACACATCTGAGTATTGCTAAAGAAGTAGGTAATAGGGCTGGGGAGGGATCAACCTATGGAAATCTGGGAAATGCCTATCTTAGTCTTGGTAATTTTAAACAAGCCATTGAGTACTACGAAAAACATCTTAGTATTGCTAAAGAAGTAGGTGATAGGGCTGCGGAGGGATCAGCTTATGGAAATCTGGGAATTGCCTATCGCAATCTAGGTGATTTTAAACAAGCCATTGAGTACTACGAAAAGTATCTTAGTATTGCTAAAGAAGTAGGTAATAGGGATGGGGAGGGATCAGCCTATGGAAATCTGGGAAATGCCTATCTTGGTCTAGGTAATTTTAAAGAAGCCATTGAGTACTACGAAAAAGATCTTAGTATTGCTAAAGAAGTGGGGGATAGGGCTGGGGAGGGATCAACCTATGGAAATCTGGGAAATGCCTATCTTAGTTTAGGTAATTTTAAACAAGCCATTGAGTATTACGAAAAACATCTTAGTACTGCTAAAGAAGTAAGGGATAGGGCTGGAGAGGGATCAGCCTATGGAAATCTGGGAAATGCCTATCTTAGTCTAGGTAATTTTAAACAAGCCATTGAGTACTACGAAAAACATCTTAGTATTGCTAAAGAAGCAGGTAATAGGGCTGGGGAGGGATCAACCTATGGAAATCTGGGAAATGGCTATCTTAGTCTAGGTAATTTTAAACAAGCCATTGAGTATTACGAAAAACATCTTAGTATTGCTAAAGAAGCAGGTAATAGGGCTGGGGAGGGATCAGCCTATGGAAATCTGGGAAATGCCTATCTTAGTCTGGGTAATTTTAAACAAGCCATTGAGTATTACGAAAAACATCTTAGTATTGCTAAAGAAGTAAGGGATAGGGCTGGAGAGGGATCAGCCTATGGAAATCTGGGAAATGCCTATCTTAGTCTAGGTAATTGTAAACAAGCCATTGAGTACTACGAAAAGCATCTTAGTATTGCTAAAGAAGTAGGTAATAGGGCTGGGGAGGGATCAACCTATGGAAATCTGGGAAATGCCTATCGCAATCTAGGTAATTTTAAAGAAGCCATTGAGTACTACGAAAAAGATCTTAGTATTGCTAAAGAAGTAGGGGATAGGGATGGGGAGGGATCAACCTATGGAAATCTGGGAAATGCCTATCTTAGTCTAGGTAATTTTAAACAAGCCATTGAGTACTACGAAAAGCATCTTAGTATTGCTAAAGAAGTAGGTAATAGGGATGGGGAGGGATCAGCCTACGGAAATCTGGGAATTGCCTATCGCAATCTAGGTAATTTTAAAGAAGCCATTGAGTACTACGAAAAACATCTTAGTATTGCTAAAGAAGTAGGTAATAGGGCTGGGGAGGGATTAGCCTATGGAAATCTGGGAAATGCGTATCGTATTCTAGGTAATTTTAAACAAGCCGTTGAGTACTACGAAAAACATCTTAGTATTGCTAAAGAAGTAGGGGATAGGAATGGGGAGGGATCAGCGTATTTAAATCTGGGAAATGCCTACTGCAATCTAGGTTATTTTAAGGAAGCCATGGAATACCATGAACACAGTCTTAGTATTTTCAAGGAAATTGGAGACTTTCTAAGAGAGGGAATCGCGTGGTATTCGCAAGGTCATGATCATGAATTGTTGGGTTCCTTGAGTAATGCACTCAGTTGTTATCGTTCAAGTATAAAACATTTTGATGAAACAAGGCATAATCTGAAGTCAGAAGATGAATTAAAAGTAACTTTTCGTGATTCTTATCGCGTGGCATACACTGCTCTGTGGAGGACACTTTTGAAGAATGGAGAGATTGAAGAAGCTTTGTATGCTGCTGAGAAAGGTCGAGCACAGGCTTTGAGCGATATTTTGCAAGACCAATACGGCATTGACTCTCAGTCATTTTCTGCACTTGCTCCGAATCAAACTCTTATAGCTGCATTAGAGCTTTTGCCTTCACAAGCCGTTTTTGTGGCACTTGACGAGAACAAGATCACGTTTTGGGTGCTAAGAAGAGACAGCAAGATCAGCTTTCGACAAAAGGAAATCGCAAATGGAAGTGCTGATTTGTTGATGGAAACTATTTTGAAAGGGATCGGCGTAGGGGATGGTGTCAGATGCGAAAATCGTTCATTGCATCCACTACGCAATGACCTGTCTTGGAGCAAAAGATGTATCAGTGAGAAAGCAGTTCTACCATCTTCATTCTCCGTTGACTCTTTACAACCGTTGTATGATGTCTTACTCGGGCCAATTGCAGACTTGCTCCAAGGAAATGAGTTAATCGTTGTTCCCGATGGACCATTTTGCTTGGCTCCATATTCTGCGTTGAGTGAATCTATCAGGATCCGCACCGTTCCCTCGTTGACTGCTTTTAATGTGATCGTTGGTGCACCTGAAGACTTCCACAGTAAGACTGGAGCACTGCTTGTAGGTGATCCGTGGTTGAAGGAAGTTACTAACAAGAAAGGGGAACCCATTTTCGAACAGCTTCCGTGCGCAAAACAAGAAGTAGAGATGATTGGACAACTTCTGCAGACAACACCGCTGACTGGAAAAAGTGCCACGAAAGCTGAGGTGCTGAAAAGTATGAGATCAGTTGCTTTAGTTCACATTGCAGCACATGGATGCCAAAAAACGGGAGAAATTGCTTTAGCCCCAAATACCGAACGGAAATCGCAAATCCCCAAAGGGGAAGACTTCATTTTGAAAATGTCGGATGTTCAGACAATTTCTCTTCGAGCAAGGCTAGTTGTGCTGAGCTGTTGTCACAGTGGCCGGGGTGAAGTGAAGTCTGAGGGAGTGGTGGGAATTGCAAGGGCTTTCCTGTGTGCTGGAGCTCGGTCTGTTTTGGTGTCACTCTGGGCAATTGATGACGAGGTAACGTTGCTTTTCATGAGGAGCTTCTACCAGCACTTGGTAGATGGAAAAAGCGCAAGTGCAGCTCTTCAACAAGCAATGAAATCTTTCCGAGAGTCAAAGCAGTATTGCTCTATAAAGCACTGGGCGCCATTTTTGCTGGTTGGCGATGATGTCACGCTGGAATTTCCAAAAAAATGGCAAGTGAAGTTCGAGTTTAACTCAGAAACAAGAATACATTCAAATTGGAAAATTGACGATAGGAATCAAATAGGCCTAAGATGGCATGATAACGAGATGCTACAATAGACAAAAGTAGTTGGGAAGGTTATGTAAATGAACCGCACCATAGCTGTATGTACTTCAACCCGCTTCTGTTAAAGCGCAAAAGAAATAGTTTCACCTTTTCTTATATAGACCCCTCCCTTCTATTCAATGTTGGAGGGTAACTCAACAATTTCCCACTAAAACCATTCAGCTTTGCACAACATTGAATGAGGGGGAGGGGAGAGAAGGAATGAAGACGTCAAACGTGCTAGCCTTCCCAACAGATTTGTCTATTATCGTAGCTTCGTAGTGTAAACAATTCAAAGTTTCCTCTAACACGCTTTTGTCATAAATGTAATTTCCACATGCTTATCACGCATGCACAGTAGCATATTTAAAGGATACACTTCACATTGGTGGAAAAACTGTTTTCGTTCAGCCTTTTCTGAAGATGGGTCATTTATCACCTCGTGATGTCTCTTTTGGTGTTTCCGTTCTATGAATCTCCCATAGATCTCTAAACGTCATCTTTTGTAAGGAATTCGAAGACAGCATCGTCCTGCAGGTAGCCATTCGTATCGGCGCATTGTGTATGCTCAAAAGAACCAGCTATATTTAGAGCTGTTTTATTTATTTTTCTCTTTTTCCAGAATCGATGTCAAAGATGCTAGAAGACAACCTAGCAGAGCCGGACACTTTAGTGATTGCCGAACTTGTAAAAACAAAAGTAGAACGGGTTAACAATCATGGTTTTACCAGTAGAACAAGCTCCAAAGGTTTAGTAGAAGTTTACTGCTTTAACTAAACCAACAGACTGAGATTATTGTAAGTGAAATTATGACAGAAAGCTTAGATCTATAGTAAAATGCTAGTTTTACCCGTTATTTTTATACTTCGTTTCTCATATAATCTCAACGGTAAGTGTTGCTCGAATGGCGATCAAAATCATAGTGCTATAGTTGAGTTGCTAAAAATAATGTTTTATTTAGTTCTTTGAAACTGTTTTTGTTGTATGAGTGTAAGCCAGTTTCGAAAGAAAAGAAAAAAAACACTTTTGCTGATGACCCTTAACATCAGACTTTTACCGTGATAAGGAAAAGAGATGTGCAGGGGCGGATTTAGGGGGGGGCCGAGGCGGCCGCGGCCCCCCCTTTCAGTTCGTCGGAGATTTTATTTTTGTCAAAAGATACAATAATTTTATCATTTTGTAAGCAGTCTGTTGGAGCTTTTGATTTTTTTAGCTAAAGCGTGATTTTTCGCTAATAGTATGACCAAAGTTGTGCGAATAAACTTTCAACTTACAGGCGCTAATATTATCCTTTCGAAATGAGGAAGAAGACTGGATGCGAAATACTTGTCTACAGTCAACCTATCTTACAGAGACTGTAACAACGTAAAATCTTAATGTCTATATATATAATTATATATATTTTGTGACTTTGAAGCGAAGAGTCAAAAACCATGTATCATTATAACCATAACTTATAATTTTATTCAATATGGAATCCTGATACATTACGTTCCAGATTGCACCAGAGTGCATGTAAGAGTACCCAAATTTTCAAAATTTTCTGGGGGGGCATGCCCCCAGACCCCCCTAGAAAGTAGCGCCTAAGGCGCTACTGAGGCGCGCTAACGCGCGCTGATTAGTATTCTTGTTCGGCCCCCACTTTCAAAAAATGCTGGATCCGCCCCTGATGTGTCATTTGCAACATTCAAAGATCACAAAATAGAAGGGAAACGACGGGTGAAATTTTTTTCCCGTTCTTCTGCATAACAAATGAATGAAATCGTCAGGAATAAAGAAGACGTTTTTCTTTTCTTAATAAATTTCCAAATTCTTTGTAGGGCTTACTCCCTCGAGTTATCGGTGGTGTTTTTAAGCAAAGTGAAAGAATGTGTTTGCATTCGAAAGTAGTTCAATTCTTGGAATAATAGTTATATAGGGAACTAACAAATCGGCTGCAAAGTTAGAAAAAAATCTCTGGAGCATATTCATAGCCACCTTCACAACTGGAAAATTTTAAGGTGGCTCTGAATCCGCTGCAGAGAATTTTTTACACCTTTGCAAAGAGTTTTATCTTTTCTTTCACTTTTTATCTTAGCTTGCTAACCACTTTTGAGCAATATAAAAAATGGGGGTCACGGAGTTCGTTTCTGAGATACAAGCTTTTGAAGACAAAATATAGGGCATTTTTTAGAAGGCATTTTCGTTGCTATGATAAACTTTTACGTCACATTAATGAGCACACCTTGTTAAGAAATGATTGGTGTCTTATTTGGTACCATAACATTTGATGTTAGGTGAAACTTCTGGGGTAGAGTCAATCCTTCCAAATAGTACAGTTGGTTGAAACTTTTGGTTTGAGCCTCAAGGGAACAAAAGGCTACAGGCAGCCTATACTATGGCCTTTAATTTAGACCATTTCCGTCGCAAGGGTCAAACTGATGGTATTTGGAGACCCTGGTCATGTAACGCAACCGAATGTTTAACTTACGTTTTAAACCGAAACCCTAATTTAATGTAAGGCTCTGTTGCATTTTGCGATGTTTCATGCAATAACGAGACAAGTTGCAAGTTGCACACTTTACCACTGCCAAAAACAAGGTGAGACAAATTGCAAAACCCTTCGCGGAAAGTAAAATCCATTGCTACTTTGCGCATTGGTTTACGCAAATTAGCAACGAAGGTTTCAAGCGATGCGTGCTGTGAAATCTGCCCTGCAACTTGTGTCGCAACGGATTGCGTCATCAGCCAGTGAAATGTTCCTTTAACCTCATGAGATCGAAAGCGAGACAAATTGCAGGAAACGTTGCCCAGTGTAACAGACCTCAAGCGAATAGCTTTGCAGTGTGAGAACTCTTGTCGAAACAAAATTGAGAGACAAGTTGCTGGAAAAATTGCCGAGTGTAACAGCGCCTTTATGGGTCAAGTAAGTAAGGAAACCATCTAACGTTGGATAAGACAACTCACTCTCCATTTGCTTATCTTATAACCTGATTAGAAATCATAAATATGGTCAGTTTTACAAAATGCATAAAAATATGTCTTCCAAATTTATTTATCTTTGAAAAATGTTACAAGAAAGCTTCGAAAACGAAAAGCGTTATTAAAACACGAGGCATTAAGCACCCTGGAAAGGAAAGTGATTAGATGTAATAATTGTGTGCATATCTACAGTTTGTAGGTATGGGCACCGATTTTAAAAGGGTTTCCTTTCAAGGGCGTTTCCTTTTCGATATCTTCGGTCCAAAAGAGTACAGATGATTGTTATTTACTTTCAGTTGTCAACAAAAAATCGATTCCTGAACACTACTGAACAAAAGGAAACCGATTAAAGCACTTTTTGAAAATAACAAACAGTTTAATGCCCAAGGAAATAATTTGTGGAGTAACTTCTAAGTATGGGCTATTACTAGTATTCTGTGTGGTCGTTGTCGTTCTCTCTTACTCTCCTTTCTTTTCTGTTCTAGTCATAGGTCCTCCAGGCATCATGTAACCTTATCAGAGCTTCTAAAGATATGCCAAAAATTGCAATACAGAGAAAAAAGCAGCTCTATTCAAATTAAAAATAAACAATCAGCTTGAGTTTATATCCGATGATTGACTTGAATAACTGCGTAGCCGCCATTGTGGACCACTGCTATCATGATATGTAAAAGTGGATTGAAACCAGCGAAAAATGCAGGAAGGAAACACTATCCAACACCGGTATCCACCTGAACACGAAAAGCGTTGACTCTAAGAACTTGATGTAGTATGGCCGTGTAGCAGCGTCGAGCCACAGAAAGCGCGCGAAAAATGAATCCTCGTGTTAACATGAGTTGAGCTGGCAATCCAATCAAAACCAGTACCTAGTCAGTGGTCAACTTCCAAAAACAGCTGACCTCGGTGACATCTAAGTTTCAGCCCGCGATATGGTCGCGTGATACTGGTCAGCGGATACCTTTTTTGACAGGTGTCAATTGATTAAAACATGGATGTTTTCGTTGTAGAATGTAAGGGTCCCTAATGTTGCAAGATGTTGCGTTGAAATGTTGCGGGCGTTTGGCCAGGTCTTTAGTCATTTCACGTTGTTGTTTTGCCCAATTAACAGGCGCTGCAGCGGATGCCGTAAAAGAAGAAGCCTTAGGACCAATACTCTTTTTGAAGAGTTCCCTAAGGTAGCTTTAGCCACCCTCCTCAAGGCCGTATACTATTTAACTCAAGATGACCAACAGCATAGAATGGTGAGAGCTCTGGAAATTAATGCTTCTCTGACGTCGAAGATATGCAGACGACTTCAACATATCTGTTCTGTAGACCTACAAATCAGACCATTCATTCCATTCGGAGGTCCTGGAACTGTGGTTAAGTGCGATGAGAGCAGGTTCAACCACAAGTCTAAGGTAAAAGTTGTAGCCTCTAAATAAATGGCGTATAAAACAGCGACCCGTTATAGCCACGACATATTTTCTCATTCAGCATCACAAAAAAGAATAATTCACACCCTGACAAAAGTAAACGAAAACTGAGTCATCACGGCAATTAAAAAAAAAGTAACCCATAAACTATTAAAAGAGTTTGACTATCAGATATGGTTTTCTGCTTCTTTGGTTTGAAGAAGAACTGTAAGACCAAAAAGTTGCCTTTCAAGTTCTGGCCGTTTATGTAAAGATAACATCTGCATCTCTTAATAAATCTTGCAGTACAACAGGGGAAGAAGAGCTGCAAGTCAAGCGTGGGTTTTTGGTGTGGTATCGGCAGAATATACTCCAGCAAGGGGCTATTTCCAAGTTGTGGAGAGAAGAGATGCGACCACTCTGCTGCCCATCATACAGAGGTGCCTTCTTCCAGGCACTATAGTGCACTCAGACGACTGGGCTGCCTACAATGGATTGATCGGGCTGCAAAACGTTAGAGCACATAGAGTCGCTGTCCATGCTCATAATTTTGTTGATCCACGAACTGGCGTGCATACCCAGGAAGTGGAATCAGCTTGGGGCCAACTAAAACTTGGTCGGAATAGGAGGAAAGGGTTGAGGAGACAAGATTTCCAATCCTACTTGGACGAGAGAATCGAATGTGGCGGCAATGGAGAGGTGGTAGTTATGTTGTGACAATGCGCAATTTTTTAGCCGTTTTGCCTCTGCAATTTTCCACGGACACTCCAGTTCTCTAAGTAATCGATTTTTGCCATGAAAAATGTATATAACGGTACTTCTGAGAATTAAGTGTGCAAAAATATTCATGTATCCTATACACTACGAACCACCACTTTGAGTTTAACCGTGCTTATAGCTACTGCCAATCAGCCACATTTTCCCAAGCGTTGAAAATTATTCATTGTTACATATTAGCGGAACAATAATTGTTTCCTTAAATGTTTTTGCTTCCTGTAAATATCATTACACCAAAGTTAGCCAATGAAAGCACATTCGGACGTGTTAATACAATGAGAAGTTGCGATCTCACAATGAACATGATGCAGTTGCAATGCACAGTAAATGAAAACTATCTTTTACCAAAAAGAAAACTTCCTATCTGAAAAAGTATGCCTTTACAAGTGTTTCCGGGGTGGGTGGGAAGATACACAACCAATCTCCGTTATTCTTAGCAAACGGTGACTATTTTTTTCCTCTCTTTATCGTCGTGCTTCGTCCGACGGATTCATAGTTTTGAATTTTCAAGAAAGAAAAATGATATGAGGAAAGAATTCTATTAGCTTTTAGAATTTTTAAATCTTTTACTCCGAAATACAAACCTGTACAGCCCCCCAGCATTTGTTCAAACGATGGATAGCACTAACGGTGGGTAGCACTCATTATCCAGTGGATAAGTCATGGCGAAACCAATAGTGCCATCCAATGGATAGTGACAAGAGATCATGATCCCTTGATAGTGATTTATCCGGTGGAAAGCGTTATCCACCTTCTCAACAACTGGGGCCAGATTTTCATTTCAATTTCAATTTCAACCCCGGCCAAAGTAGACGTGACAATCGCTTTCTTTCCACGTGGGAGGAAAATATTTATCGCCTAGTTTCCTCTCCTCTGCCCCTTGCCTGCTCCTGTTCAACGATAAACAACAAATTAAAAAGGGACTGCATGGTTTTATTAAAGGAGAACTGGGCATTTTCGCACATATCGCTGCTACGTTCCAAAAATGAAATAAAAAAGAAACAGAAACAAAGGAAAAAGGTTTTGGACAAGTAATGCAAGAATAAATACAACTCAGTTTTATAATAAACCACTTTATTTCCAAGTTATGTTTATTAGAATTTGAATTTTATGCAAAACAAAACGAAAGATGCGATCACGCGATAAGTGGAAAAGAAAAGAAAAAATGAAATCGACCTCGATTTTCAACGGAATGAAATCCAAGCTCGATTGAAATCGCTCTCGATTTGTTGAGGTCGATAAGAAGTGAAGCTCGAAAAATAACGATGTCAAAACGATCCGAGGGCTAGTTCGTAATTTAAACTGGAACTCGAAAGATTCGACATCCAGTGTGGCCATCGTGCTCAGACTCGATCGAGCTCGACTTACAGTGCGAGCTCGCTTTCAAATTCGTGGTCCTTGTGTCTGCGTACACGACTAAATCGGAGCTCTGTTTTGGAAATCGTGTTCACTTTTATTTGCGAGCGCGATAAAGGGAAAGGATCATTTTAGTTTTATGTGCAACCGAGGTCGATTTCCCGGATCTTTCGAGTTCCAGTTTGTTAACACCTCGGATCGTTTTGACATCGTTATTTTTCGAGCTTGACTTCTTATCGTCCTCAACAAATCGAGAGCGATTTCAATCGAGCTTGGATTTCATTCCGTTGAAAATCGAGGTCGATTTCATTTTTTCTTTTCTTTTCCACTTATCGCGTGATCGCATCTTTCGTTTTGTTTTGCATAAAATTGTAATAAACATAACTTGGAAATAAAGTGGTTTATTATAAAACTGAGTAGTAGTTATTTTTGCATTACTTTTCCAAAACCTTTTCCCCTGATGATGATGGTTCAGCAGCCTTTCAAATTGCTTTCTCTTTGGCTGCCTTTCTGAGCGTTATCCCAGCTTCTGCACGATTTTGTGACCTCATATCACAACTTGAAGTAACTTCTTTGGGTAAAAATGTACTGAACGCCGCAGACTGGACATAGCCTTGCGCTTGTCGCCGTTAAAATCTATTACCCAGTTATTGAATTGAAAACGAAGAGAGGAACCAAACTATTAACACGGTGCGAAAGACGTGACGGACAACCCACAGCTTGGTGCAATTGCATGAAATTGAGGTGAAGATGCAGTTTCGCTTCATGTGCGCCTTCGCATTATATACCTAGAAATTTCTCACCGTAATCGCTTATGGACGGTGCCTACTATTGTTATTTCGCATACGGTCTGCGCATCTCGAGATACTCGGATTTCTTATAGCTGGTGCTTATTAATACAGGGATATCTTTGCGCTGTTCAACCACGCATTTTTCAGAGATAATTAAGCTTCAATTGAGAAAGAATGCCATACATTGCTTTGTATTTTAAAGGTTTTTACACATATTATTCATCAATTATCTTTGAAAAATGAGTGGTTACCCCCAATTCAGTAACAATTGTTAAGATCTATATTTCCTGCATAATCATAAACCGGGGCAAAAATACCTTTGAATAGGTGCTTATTAATACAGGGATATCTTTGCGCGGTTCAAAAATATACGGAGACAGCAGAATTTAGCAAGTGATCTCGGTATCCAAAAAGAAACGTGAGGGTAACCACGCATTTTTCGGAGATAATTAAGCTTCAATTGAGAAAGAATGCCATACATTGCTTTGTATGACCCTTGAGGAACACCGAATGATAGGTGAATGATAGGTGAGATCTGTCTGACAGTTCTCCATTGACCGCAACTCGCTGAGAGCGACCAGACAAGTAGGAGGCGAACCATTTGAGAACATCTCCTGTGACACCAAACGACGTTTCTAGGCGCCGCAAGAGTATGGCGTGGTCAACCGTATCAAATGCTGCGCTTAATCAAGCAATACAAGCAAAGACACGTGCTGGCGATTCATGTCAATCAGGATGTCGTTAAGAAGGGTGTCTTTAACTATTTTAAGCAGCGCCGTCTCAGTATTGTGTGATTTCCTATAAGCCGACTGCAAATACAGGAAATAGTTCATTATCTGTAACGCGGGTGTACAACTGGTCAAATACTGCCCTCTCAGTAATCTTGGATACAAATAATAGATTGTTGAGTGGTCGCAAGTTCTTGTAAGCAGAGTCCTTGGCGTCCTTTTTAAGCAAAGGGTTTACGATCGCTTCCTTCCACTCGGAAGGGAAGTGTGCAATAGACAAAGGTGCATTTACTATTTTCGTGATCACAGGAAGTAAAACATCTAATGAATCAGACACCAGATCAAAGCACCACACCGCACCACCATACCTAAAACTGTCTTCCAAAAAAATGGTATTGGAACAGCAAGTTTGTTCACGGTGTCCCTCGGTGAATATTTAGTAGCGTCAAATCGATTGATAAACACATCGCTTCAATACTCGGGTGTAAGACCATTTAAGGATTTAAAGACCATAGTGATTTTCTGCTGCCTACCCAACTTGCTAAACTCGAAGATATGGTAAGAAACAGCAGAAAAACGATCTTTAGAAAGTTGATTTTTATTCTGATCAACAATAACAGATTTGGTTTTTGTCTATAGCCAAAGCGATCTTCTAATGGAAAATTGGGTGCTTCGTTTTCGAGTTGGGATTCCGCTTCGTTTTCGACTTAGGGTGCTTATTTCGATTTCGACCTTTTGTGTGCTTCGTGCTATGTTCTTCGTTTTCGAGTGCTTGGTTTTCGATGCTTCCCCTGCCGTAAAGCTCTGAGAGCAGAATAAATAAGCGTGCTGGTTTAGTTAGCTGTGCATGTTTAATGGCAGTAAGGCTCATAATTATCCAAATCGTCGGGTACTCTTAAAGCCGCACACTTTTTTTCTTTTATCTTCACTGGGCGTAATTTCATTTTCCGTTTATTTGTGATAATGCTGGAGTCAAAACAACGTGATATCACAGAGCTGATAATAGAATGATTTCCGCTATATATATTCAAAACTGCAACTGAACAAATCACTTTCTGTGCCTTCGCCAAGTAAACACGACTCTCCCAAACTGCTGTTTTCTTGTTCTGCTGTAATCTCTGTATTGTTTAAACGCAGTATTTTAAATTATTTGCAAAAGGTAAGTTAAGTGCTCCGTAAGAGAAATCAATTCTATGGTCAGATTGTTAATTGAGATTAGGTTGGCTCAAGAAATGCTCTTCTGTTTGCTAAGCTTATCAAAAAAAATTCTTGTCACTACATCACTATATCTTAGAACTCGATTTAAAAAAACAAAATGCGTGCGTTTTGCTTTGACACCATTACAGCTTGTTATAGTTTCTTTTTTTAAAGTTTAATTCATGCTAAATGTTTTATATTAGTTTCACACTGTGACAAAGGAACGGAAACGAAATGTATGTTTCTAGTACAGTGAGGCAAAGAAAGTAATTTGTGAGGTACGGACCATTCCAAGAAAAAAGAGTATTTCCATTTAGTTATTCGTGTTTCTTTTTTGCTTTTTTTTCCTTTTTTTTTTAAAATCAGACTGCAGATTTCGTTCTTTGGTCGCGCTCTAATCACTATGCTGTGTCTTTCTGAGTGACTCACTGAGGAAAAAAGGTCAGTAATTTTCAAGTTCATCCTAATGATTGTAAATACTTTAATACTTCAAGAGTATTGAAACTAGCCCTGTGTGCTTGACTGTACCGGTTCGCCAACGGCTGATTAAAATTCAGGACGAAAAACAATATCCTAGGCCTGCAGGCTTTACAAAACAACCGTTACGCTTGTTTGAATTGAACAAAAGTTTCAGGCGCGCTGCAGTTAAAGTGCCACTATAATCAAAAAATCATTTCTGTTTTCTTCAGATTTTCAGTGTGTTTGCTTAACACCTGACTGGCAAAATTTTGAGCTTGGATATTTATCCAAAGGCTGTTTACTTTGAGTGTAAATTTTGGATTTCACGGTCCGCCAATACTCACGTTCAAAACTAACCGATGGGACCTCAGAGGGTTGGATCTAGGGAAAGTGACGTCATTTACTCACCAGCTTAAAACGCAGCAAAACACTAGTTTCAAAGTCTGAAAGCCCGAAACTCCCGTGCTGCATATTAATTAACTAAAGACTCGTACACATCCATTGCATTCTTTAACTCATGAGTCTTTGTCGTTATTTTCTCCTCGATCCAACTCTCTCAAATATTCAAAGTTAGTAATGGCGGACCATTAACAAGGAAAATTCTAGTTAAAATAAACAGGTGTCTTTTTGAAATCAAGGCTTAAAACTTGGGTCGCTTAGTGTTTAGTTAACATAGTTTTGAAATCCAATAAAATACGAGAACTGATTTTTTGGTCATAGTTTTTCATAAGTGGAGAAGTAAAGCGTTGATCGATATTTGCTTAAGTCCTGCTTCGTGGTAAACTTGAGTTTTTATCTCACACTTTCTTGTTTTTTTAACTTATTCGAAAACTCCATCCATACATGACTATTTAATTGTCGCTATTCTTTTCTCGTGACAGTTCACTGTCCCGCCTTATCCGGATACCACTCATGCATTTGGTAGCAAAATCTTTCTTTCTGGTCTCTTCAACTACCTTAAGTCCTCTGTTGCGATGTATTACCATCCACTTAGGGACGATTTTATTTTTGGGGGATCTGGATCTCTTACATTTAAGCCGAAAAGACAAACTAGAGGATATGTGTTATTCACAACCAAGGCATCCACAAATACCTATAACATGAATATAAGTTTAGTCCATATCATGCATACATCAACAAAGTATTTTGTTCAGATATTCAGTTTGTACAAGGGGAAGGGGGTTTACAGTCTCTTATAGACCTCAATGCCCCCCCCCCCCCCCACGTCCCCCTCAAAAAGGCTTCAAACATAAAGCATCATGTTCTTTCCCAAACGCAATGCAATTCCTTTCTACATGTCATGGATTTATGATGTTTCACAGTTTGTAATTTTAAAGCTCCAATAGCTGACAAATAAATTCTCTAACTTGCTCAATGAACCGCTGATCCTTGGCGTGCATTCATAACTTATTATGAACACCCAGTCAACTATGATCAAAAAAGTGAATAGGACATTTTATGACGAGTCCTTTCCCTTAAGTTCTTCTTTGCTTAAGTTGTCATTGTGCTGGGTTTTTAGTGATAAGTGACGTTTAGACCTCCGATTAAATGAAACGCGTTTTGTCATATAGCCATTGGTAAGTCAAATGCAAAACAAAGTGGCGTGAATGCGTAAAGATTCAAGAAGCAATCTTTCAGAAGGAATATTTAAAGCTCTTGTTCTTTCCAAAGCGTTAGTTCACTATTGTGCTAGCATTCTGGCTTACTCGGTTTTCATTGGCAATGCGATGCTAAATTTTGCAACTGCCGAACTCGATATGAGTTATTTTATTTCATTTGTTTGACGATTAAGCAAGTAAAGCACAACTGTTTTGCTCAGTGTTTGACTTGTGAAAAAAAGAAAGGGGAGGGGGGGGGGGGTGGGGTTTGGAGTTATTGGTAAGCTACAGTCATCCATAACCTCTTCTTACTTTATGCTTCTCGCTTTGTTATCTAACTCTGTGGCCGTTTTTTGTAAGAAAACAAATGAATTATTTCATCTAGAATCGTAATTGATTTCCTGCAAAGGTGAGGGCAAATCCGCCGTGTTAACCCGTTGATACCACCCCTTAACTAATCACCCTGGGAGGAAATAGGGTGGGAAGAACGTTTTCGTTTCGAAGCTAAAAAGCAGACTAAACATCAAGCGTCTTTATCTTTCTTTCCTTCCAGCTTCATTTGACATCGATTTGACATTGGATCATCTCATGGAAAAAGTTTTAATTGTCATTTAGTTATTGAAGAATGGTAGATAGGAAGTTAGAGGCTGTAGAGCAGCGAATGCTAGAGCTTGCCATTGCGATAAGTGTAGGAGACAGATATCGTGAAGGAAGGGCTCATTTTCATCTCGGCGGTGCTTACCTCAACCTACCTGATTATCAACAGGCCATAAAAACTTATGCACAAGCATTACATATTTTCATAGAAATAGGCTGCAGGGCGGAGGAGGGATCAGCTTATGGAAATCTGGGAATTGCCTATCGCAATCTAGGTGATTTTAAACAAGCCATTGAGTACTACGAAAAACATCTTAGTATTGCTAAAGAAGTAGGTGATAGGGAAGGGGAGGGATCAGCTTATGGAAATCTGGGAATTGCCTATCGCAATCTAGGTGATTTTAAACAAGCCATTGAGTACTACGAAAAACATCTTAGTATTGCTAAAGAAGTAGGTGATAGGGCAGGGGAGGGATCAGCTTATGGAAATCTGGGAATTGCCTATCGCAATCTAGGTGATTTTAAACAAGCCATTGAGTACTACGAAAAACATCTTAGTATTGCTAAAGAAGTAGGTGATAGGGCAGGGGAGGGATCAGCTTATGGAAATCTGGGAATTGCCTATTGCAATCTAGGTGATTTTAAACAAGCCATTGAGTATTACGAAAAACATCTTAGTATTGCTAAAGAAGTAAGGGATAGGGCTGGGGAGGGATCAGCCTATGGAAATCTGGGAAATGCCTATTGCAATCTAGGTAATTTTAAACAAGCCATTGAGTACTACGAAAAACATCTTAGTATTGCTAAAGAAGTAGGTAATAGGGCTGGGGAGGGATCAACCTATGGAAATCTGGGAAATGCCTATCGCAATCTAGGTAATTTTAAAGAAGCCATTGAGTACTACGAAAAGCATCTTAGTATTGCTAAAGAAGTAGGGGATAGAGATGGGGAGGGATCAGCCTATGGAAATCTGGGAAATGCCTATCTTAGTCTAGGTAATTTTAAACAAGCCATTGAGTACTACGAAAAGCATCTTAGTATTGCTAAAGAAGTGGGTAATAGGGCTGGGGAGGGAACAACCTATGGAAATCTGGGAAATGCCTATCTTAGTCTAGGTAATTTTAAAGAAGCCGTTGAGTACTACGAAAAAGATCTTAGTATTGCTAAAGAAGTAGGTAATAGGGCTGGGGAGGGATTAGCCTATGGAAATCTGGGAAATGCGTATCGTATTCTAGGTAATTTTAAACAAGCCGTTGAGTACTACGAAAAACATCTTAGTATTGCTAAAGAAGTAGGGGATAGGAATGGGGAAGGATCAGCGTATTTAAATCTGGGAAATGCCTACTGCAATCTAGGTTATTTTAAGGAAGCCATGGAATACCATGAACACAGTCTTAGTATTTTTAAGGAAACTGGAGACTTTCTAGGAGAGGGAATCGCGTGGTATTCGCAAGGTCATGATCATGAATTGTTGGGTTCCTTGCTGCACTCAGCTGTTATCGTTCAAGTATAAAACATTTTGATGAAACAAGGCATAGTCTGAAGTCAGAAGATGAATTAAAAGTAACTTTTCGTGATTCTTATCGCGTGGCATACACTGCTCTGTGGAGGACACTTATGAAGAATGGAGAGATTGAAGAAGCTTTGTATGCTGCTGAGAAAGGTCGAGCACAGGCTTTGAGCGATATTTTGCAAGATCAATACGGCATTGACTCTCAGTCATTTTCTGCACTTGCTCCGAATCAAACTCTTATAGCTGCATTAGAGCTTTTACCTTCACAAGCCGTTTTTGTGGCACTTGACGAGAACAAGATCACGTTTTGGGTGCTAAGAAAAGACAGCAAGATCAGCTTTCGACAAAACGAAATTGCAAATGGAAGTGCTGATTTGTTGATGGAAACTATTTTGAAAGGGATCGGCGTAGGGGATGGTGTCAGATGCGAAAATCGTTCATTGGATCCACTACGCAATGACCTGTCTTGGAGCAAAAGATGTATCAGTGAGAAAGCAGTTCTACCATCTTCATCCTCCGTTGACTCTTTACAACCGTTGTATGATGTCTTACTCGGGCCAATTGCAGACTTGCTCCAAGGAAATGAGTTAATCGTTGTTCCCGATGGACCATTTTGCTTGGCTCCATATTCTGCGTTGAGTGAATCTATCAGGATCCGCACCGTTCCCTCGTTGACTGCTTTTAATGTGATCGTTGGTGCACCTGAAGACTTCCACAGTAAGACTGGAGCACTGCTTGTAGGTGATCCGTGGTTGAAGGAAGTTACTAACAAGAAAGGGGAACCCATTTTGGAACAGCTTCCGTGCGCAAAACAAGAAGTAGAGATGATTGGACAACTTCTGCAGACAACACCGCTGACTGGAAAAAGTGCCACGAAAGCTGAGGTGCTGAAAAGTATGAGATCAGTTGCTTTAGTTCACATTGCAGCACATGGATGCCAAAAAACGGGAGAAATTGCTTTAGCCCCAAATACCGAACGGAAATCGCAAATCCCCAAAGGGGAAGACTTCATTTTGAAAATGTCGGATGTTCAGACAATTTCTCTTCGAGCAAGGCTGGTTGTGCTGAGCTGTTGTCACAGTGGCCGAGGGGAATTGAAGTCTGAGGGAGTGGTGGGAATTGCAAGGGCTTTCCTGTGTGCTGGAGCTCGGTCTGTTTTGGTGTCACTCTGGGCAATTGATGACGAAGTAACGTTGCTTTTCATGAGGAGCTTCTACCAGCACCTGGTAGATGGAAAAAGCGCAAGTGCAGCTCTTCAACAAGCAATGAAATCTTTCCGAGAGTCAAAGCAGTATTGCTCTATAAAGCACTGGGCGCCATTTTTGCTGGTTGGCGATGATGTCACGCTGGAATTTCCAAAAAAATGGTAAGTGAAGTTCGAGTTTAACTCAGAAACAAGAATACTTTCAAATTGGAAAATTGACGATAGGAATCAAATAGGCCTAAGATGGCATGATAACGAGATGCTACAATAGTCAAAAGTAGTTGGGAAGGTTATGTAAATGAACCGCACTACTTCAACCCGCTTCTGTTAAAGCGCAAAAGAAATAGTTTCACCTTTTCTTATATAGACCCCTCCCCTCTATTTAATGTTGGAGGGTAACTCAACAATTTCCCACTAAAACCATTCAGCTTTGCACAACATCGAATGAGGGGGGAGGGGAGAGAAAGAATGAAGACGTCAAACGTGCTAGCCTTCCCAACAGATTTGTCTATTATCGTAGCTTCGTAGTGTAAACAATTCAAAGTTTCCTCTAACACGCTTTTGTCATAAATGTAATTTCCACATGCTTATCACGCATGCACAGTAGCATATTTAAAGGATACACTTCACATAGGTGGAAAAACTGTTTTCGTTCAGCCTTTTCTGAAGATGGGTCATTTATCACCTCGTGATGTCTCTTTTGGTGTTTCCTTTCTATGAATCTCCCATAGATGTCTAAACGTCATCTTTTGTAAGGAATTCGAAGACAGCATCGTCCCGCAGGTAGCCATTCGCATCGGCGCATTGTGTATGCTCAAAAGAACCAGCTATATTTAGAGCTGTTTTGTTTATTTTTCTCTTTTTCCAGAATCGATGTCAAAGATGCTAGAAGACACCCTAGCAGAGCCGGACACTTTAGTGATTGCCGAACTTGTAAAAACAAAAGTAGAACGGGTTAACAAACATGGTTTTACCAGTAGAACAAGCTCCAAAGGCTTAGTAGAGGTTTACTGCTTTAACTAAACCAACAGACTGAGATTATTGTAAGTGAAATTATGACAGAAAGCTTAGATCTATAGTAAAATGCTAGTTTTACCCGTTATTTTATACTTCGTTTCTCATATAATCTCAACGGTCAGTGTTGCTCGAATGGCGATCAAAATCATAGTGCTATAGTTGAGTTGCTAAAAATGATGTTTTATTTAGTTCTTTGAAACTGTTTTTGTTGTATGAGTGTAAGCCAGTTTCGAAAGAAAAGAAAAAAAAACACTTTTGCTGATGACCCTTAACATCAGACTTTTACCGTGATAAGGAAAAGAGATGTGTCATTTGCAACATTCAAAGATCACAAAATAGAAGGGAAACGACGGGTGAAATTTTTTTCCTGTTCTTCTGCATAACAAATGAATGAAATCGTCAGGAATAAAGAAGACGTTTTTCTTTTGTTAATAAATTTCCACGTTCTTTGTAGGGCTTACTCCCTCGAGTTATCGGTGGTGTTTTTAAGCAAAGTGAAAGAATGTGTTTGCATTCGAAAGTAGTTCAATTCTTGGAATAATAGTTATATAGGGAACTAACAAATCGGCTGCAAAGTTAGAAAAAAATCTCTGGAGCATATTCATAGCCACCTTCACAACTGGAAAATTTTAAGGTGGCTCTGAATGCATAAAAATTTGTCTTCCAAAGGCACATATAAAATAAGTTTGTGAAGGTAGAGATCTGTAGTTTAATATTTATTTCTTTGAAAAATGTTACAAAAAAGCTTGGAAAACGAAAAGCGTTATTAAAACACGAGGCATTAAGCACCCTGGAAAGGAAAGTGATTAGATGTAATAATTGTGTGCATATCTACAGTTTGTAGGTATGGGCACCGATTTTAAAAGGGTTTCCTTTCAAGGGCGTTTCCTTTTCGATAGCTTCCGTGTGGATACTATCCCAAAGAGACGACAAAGCCCTGGTTTCAAAAGGTTTGCATGTATTTCTCAATGATACCCGCCATCGCCACGAACGTTCCCAATCCAGATGAGAGCGTTGTTGGCTTGGGAGCTGTCCAAAATGACGTTGTGGTCTGGAATGTGGAAAATAAGGGAAAACTCATTTACACGTCATAGGTTCCTGTGCTATAAAGCGCTGATAACAGTGAAAGCCCCACGGCGAACCATTTACGCCCCTCGCTCCGGCAATCAGCGCTTCGTTCAACGGGTATTAAAAGCCATAGCTATAGAGATTAAATAAAAAAGTGGAAAGCCACCACTAAAGTCACCAGTGATAGGAGTGGCTACCTGTGGCTCCAAAAGCCGTTCACCAAAGGAGCACGATAAGCCAAAAAGACTTGTTTCATTTACCAAAACGTACTAACGCAAGTTTTGTTGTCTTGTTGGAAAAAGAAGCCTTTAAAGCACAAACAAAGTCGCGAACAGCCATGACTCACGATTGGTCACCACTGTGCTCATTGACCAATCGCGGGTCGCTAAGCGTTCTCCCAACTGTCTTAGGCTTCCAACGAATAAAAGCCGAATTCGATGGCTTTCGAAGCAAATGTTTGCAGAGTTTGGCTGCCCTTAATTCCTTCTCAGTCTACAAGCGGTTCAAATGAAGAAGATGAATGGGCAGCGGAGGTATCGTCCGTGATCTACGTGGAATTTCGAGGCGATCGAAGACTTGGGAGCGACTTTATGGCCCTTCCCCTTCGGTGAATCCGTTCGGCGGCTTGGTCTCGGTGCCCAAACTTTGGTAAAGAATATATAGAGGGAAAAGAGGAGGAACCAAAAACCACGTAAATCGCTCTTAATCGACCCAGAAACTGTACCAGAGACAAAGAAAGGCCTCCGATTGCGAGAAACCAATTATAAGATGTATCAAGATCTGCCCTTTCAGATTGTGGAGGTGCGAAGAGCACAAATGGACACTTTTAAGAAGGCCAGGCGAAACAACATCCTGGCTTCATTTAGCAAGGCAGAGCCCGATAAGCTGTTCATCAGAGGAAAATTCTGGCCTGTAGGTAACGAACTTGATTTGTAAGCTTAATTTGGCTATAGTTTTGACTGTCTTTTGTTTATTTTAAATGAAGCCTGATAGATTCGGCCTTTCCAACATCTAGATTAAAGTAATATTGGGCGGCTTAGAAATGGAAAACACGAACAAGGTAACAAATGCAACCGTATTCCTTCAGCAGTCTTCTAATATTATTGGTTTTAAGTGTGTTTATGAGTAGATATGTTTATTTATGTATTTTTGTTTTGTTTTTTCAGCTTACACCTTTAAGGTTTATTTCAATAATGCACTCGAGCGCCTTTGATCCAATTTTCTTTAACAAAATATGCGAGAAAATGGATCTCAGAATAGGATCGATTAACACGCGGGGACTAGGAGACAGGCTTAAAAGAGACGAGACATTTTCAACTGGCTCAAGCGCAAAAATATGTCGATGTATTTTATTCAAGAAGCCCATTGTACAGAAGACAGTATACTCGATTGGAGAGCTGAATGGGGTTATCAAGCATTATTCAGTTGCTGTTCTAGTAACAAAGCAGGTGTAGCCATACTTTTAAACAATAATTTCAGCTTTCAACTCTCAAAAGCTTATATCGATCCCAAGGGACGATTCATAATATGTGACCTGACCACAAATGAAAAACATATAACTTTAGCAAATTTATACGCTCCAAACGAAGATGATCCAAATTTCTCCACCTCTGTTTTTGGTCATCTGCTCGACATTAAAGGCGAAGAGATAATTATAGGTGGTGACTTTAACCTAGCTAGTATTGAATGTTGACAACGACAAAAAAGGTGGTCTTGCTAGAACTCATAAAAAGACGCGGAAGTGATAGCCGATTTCTTTGAAAACCTTGATTTAATAGATGCATGGAGAGTTTTAAACCCTGAGATTCCAGATTTACGTGGCGACAAAAGAAGCCTGAAGTCCACTGCAGGCTCGACTTTTTCCTGGTAAATCAGGCGACTTTTTGCAACACTGTCAGTGCGGACAGCGTTGCAGGATATAAAACGGATCATTCCATGATTACATTACAAATTTCGCTGCATTTTAACAATAGAGGGCGGGGGTTTTGGAAACTTAACACCTCTTTCTTAAATGACACTGAGTATGTTAATCGGATAAAGTCAATAGCGCTTTATACTAATGACGTCATGAAATTTTAGACCCCGCGTGACTCAAACAAACAAACTCCACTTCTTTGAGAGCTGCAATGGAAATGGCGAGTAGTTCGCTTCATTCCCTTACAGTTCTGACGGAAGAGGACGGCGTTCCTGGCTCCGAATTTGAAAGAGAACCAGAAGATTACACTGTAGACCAGCTAAAACGGTGGTTAAAATGCAGGGGCTTAAAATTAAGCGGTAAACGAGAAGATCTTATACAGCGAGTGAGAGACTGTGTGAAGAGCGGGAATTATTACACCCTTGATCCGGCAATCGATCATGGAAAATGGTTTGCGGCCAAAGTTCTTCATGAAAATTCTGATGTAAAGACAAATTCTGGATCGATATCCATTCCGTGTATTCCGTCGACTGGCTGGCGTGTTTTTCCTTCTCAAAACATTCCTTCGCTCTTCAACTATGGGCACGTTCATTACTACGCGCTAGAATCAATCCAAAATGTTGCCGATCATCCTGAAGACGTTTTTCAAAATCATAGTTTCGACCTTTGCGGACAACTCGTATTTTCAATATAGTCTGAGAGCCTTGATCAGAAACCAACTTTCCTGAAGGGTTAACGTAAGTGTATGTATCGGTCACGGCACATTCCTCATCAACACATTCTTTATCAATAAAACTGCTTTCGTCGACTGTCGGTCGGTTCAACTTCTTGTGACTCCTGATCATGATCATCAGAAACTGTAATATCGTTAAATAATTGTTCCTCGTAGTTGTCATTGAATAATTTCTGTTTCTTTGACGCTGGATTTTCTCTTTCTTTCGGTGCTTTTATCTTAGGAGCATGTGCTCGACTTACTTGCGCTGGTCTTAGATTTGCCTTCAGTGGATCGGGAAATTCGGCTGTTGGACCTTTTTCGCCGGGCCAGTGAAGAGCACAAAGATAAGTGTTTCTTGTTATGTTTTTCTCCGTAAAAAATTCACGCGAATAAGCCACTAGCCAACGCTTGCACTTTGCCATGTCTCGCAAAGGTTTTGGGAAGGGAATGAATACTTTCTTCCCCGATTCCTCCAGGGGCACCCAACGTCAATTTTCGGAAAATATCTGTTCGGAAGACGATTTGAGATCTAGAATTTTCGGAACATTTGTTGTAAAGGTTCTTGCTTGCCTGCCTGTCCTAGGATTTTCGAACATCTACAAAAAAAAGTAGAATTGCCCATTTTTGAAGGATTTTTACCCTAAAAAGGTCACCTAGAATTTTCGGGATCCATTTTTCTGGCTGAAATTTTCGAAAAGATAACTTTTGATACCTACAATTTTCGGATCACTACACTTTCAGCTAGGAAATCCGAACAGATCAAAAGTTTTTAGGGGATAAAAATATGCCTATATCTACCATTTAAATACAAAAATACGTTTAACAATGCTATGTTTAAGTGGTTTTGAACTATATTCTCGTTGGGTGCCCCTGATTCCTCCAACTCTTTGAGTGATTTTGGCCATTTATCTGCATATCTTGAGTCTGTCTTACAGTCACCCCAACAACAGTGTTTGGTACCAACCATGCCGCTTCCTTTTAGAACGCTAAGTCATTTTTTGACGAGATTTTCCGTCGTTTTGTTTCAATTTTACAGCTCTCGCTCATACATTTCCTTTAAGCTGGTCGCAATGTTTGTCCGAGTCTGTGCGGGGGGTCTCATGGGTTATCACGTAACAAAATCTATTTTTAGTAATAGTATAAAGCGCTATTGTAAAACAGACCAAGGATGAATATGCGCAAGATGATACGGTTAACCCTAACTTACTATGGGAAATGGTTAAATTGAAAGTGAGAGAGGAGTCCTTGAAATATGGAACTTTCAAGAAAAAGAAACTATCGAAAAAAGAAGAGGAAATAGAACAAGCAATTGCAACTCTTGAAAAACGTCTTTCTGAATTTAATAACGATGAAACCCAAAGCGAAAAAGTGTGGTTGGAACTTGAAACAAAGAAACGCGAACTGGAGGCAATAATAGAATACCGAACAAAAGGAGCAATTTTAAGATCTAAATCTCAGTGGTACAATGAAACAAGGAACAATAACCCAGCTTAAAGTTAATGACAACGACCTCATCTGTACAGACAAAGAGATCTTAAAAGAATGTGAATCATTTTACCAATATCTTTACAGCTGTAAAGTAGGTACTGACAACCAAGAAGGGGCCCTCTTGTTTCCACAGCAAGAAAACAGAAAGGTTTTGAATAAGGATGAACAATTTCTCAATTTCTCTATGAGGGAAAATTAGGATAGAATGAATGTCTAGAAGCGCTGAAAAGCATGGCGCCAGACAAATCCCCGGGAACTGATGGAGTCCCCTGTGAATTCTACAAAGTGTTTTGGAATGACGTGGCGGAAATTTTGATAAAATCTTTTAATTATTCTTACGAAATAGGAAAGCTCTCGATATCACAAAGGAGGGGCATTATTAAGCTCATACCACAAAAGGATGCTGATCATAATTTAATAAAAAACTGGCGACCTTTAACACTTTTGAACCGCGACTACAAAATAGCGACAAAAGCTATTGCAAACCGTATCAAAACGTTCTTGCCAAAACTTGTTTCTTATGATCAAACCGGCTTCATTAGAGGCAGATTTATTGGAGAAAACATTCGTTTAACAGATAGCGTCATCAAATATACAAAAGCGAAATATATGCCGGGATTGCTCCTTTTTCTTGATTTTGAAAAAGCCTTTGATACTCTAGAGTGGCCCTTTATTCGTAAAACTGTCCAATACTTTGGCTTTGGCCCATCATTGTTGAACTGGTTAAAAGTATTTTACTTTAATAGTCAAAGCTGTATTTTAAACAATGGATGGGCAAGTAATTTCTTTGAGCTTAACCGGGGAGTTAGGCAAGGTTGCCCTCTGTCACCATGTTTATTTATTCTTTTTGTAGAAGTACTTGCCAATGCAATTCGACAAAAAAAAGAAATTCGAGGCATAACTGTAAAGGACAAAGAAATTAAACTTAGTCAATATGCAGATGACACGACCCTTATTTTAGACGGCTCCGAAGAATCCTTACTAGAATCTTTGAAGATAATACAGCATTTTAGTAATATATCCGGCCTCAGACTTAACGACAAAAAGACTGAAGCTTTGTGGAGTGGTGCAAGGGCGAATTTGGATTTTAAACTTTGCCCTGAATAAGACTTCAAATGGCCGAAAAAAAAAGTTAGCGCGTTAGGGGTATGATTGTCAACAGACCCCGATATAACTATATCTTTGAATTACAAAGATAAAATGGAAAAAATTAAGTTGATTATGGATTATAGCTTCACAGATAGTATACATTTTTTCTCCTCTCCAAACATATCATACAGCAATAAAGGAGATAAATGTGATGTTTTATAACTTCTTATGGAATGGCAAAGGCGACAAAATAAAAAGAAAGGTAATGATAAATGACTACTCAGAAGGGGGACTTAAAAATGATTGATATAGTTTCTTTTAATAGATGTCTTAAAGCCACATGAATAAAAAGGTATCTAGATAAGAAAAACTGTGGAAGCTGGAAAAGTTTTTTTTGACTTAGAGCTTGAAAAATATGGAGGTGAAGTAACACTAACTGGAAATCTTGACATAAAAGACAGTCGTAATGTTATCAAAATATCAGACCCATTTTTCAAAGAAAATCTTGAAATCTGGTCAGAAAGAATCATTTCTTCAATTTAACTCCAAAGATATATACCCCATAATACAAGAATGTGGACTAAACATAAAAGTTTCTTGTTAAACGTCTTAAAAAGTAAAAAATCAAGTAAACTAGTATACAAGAAACTTGTATCAGGGAAAAGCGAATCACCCAGCCAAAGTCAACAAAAGTGGCAGGAAGACTTTTTTACGACAAAGCAAGATTTCACTGAACTGGAAAGAGGGTTATCAAATGGCTTTTCAATGTACAAAGAGCACTAAACTTATAACTTTCAAGTTCAAATTCCTTCATAGAAGAATATCAACAAGCAACTTCTTGAAAAAAATTGGACTCGTTGACAGCGAGAAATGCACTTTCTGTGAAAGAGAAACAGAGAAACTGGCACATTTATTTTGGGCTTGCCCAAAAACTCAAGTTTTTTAAACTAATTTTAAGGTATGGCTACAGTCTTGCCAAGTCATTGCTAAAGAGGCACCCTTAGAGCCTGATACAGCACTGGGTCTAAGGCCAGATAGTTCTAAGCATGAGCTTCAAATTAACTTCTGTTGCTTAAATGCTAAATATTATATTTGGCTATGTAGACAGCAAAAATGTTGTCCAAAATTAAAAGATTTCTTACTGTATTTCAAGCATATCCATGAAATGGAAAAAAATACAACTACAATTGCTTTAAAAAAGTGGGAGCCTCTGTTGTTGTTTTTTAATCTCTTGACAGCCTGACCCTAATGCCCTGAAAAAGAAAATGAAAATGAAGGTAAAAGAAACAAGGCGCATATAAATCATAAACCACGCATATTTTATTTAAGTCTTTTCAAATTTAGAACTTAAATTATTGACAGGAGTAAGCTGGCCTGTTCTGGTGTTGTTGTTGTTGTTGTTTTTTGGTAAGAATTGTAAGCAGTGCAAGCGAACTAATACTGATTGTGTTGTATTGTAGGTGTAAGTATCAGTATTGTTATTGATGTAAGTATGGTATGGTATTAAATAAAATTGAAAAAAAGAAAAAAAAGAGTGAAAAAAGGGAAGCTATTTTTTATTTTAAATTGTAAATATTTTTTTGAATTTTGAAAAAAAAACATTTTCCCCATACAAATCCTTATATTTCTACTCTTGCATAATATAGTACAGTACAAATACACATATATCGAGCTTGGGCTACCTGTGATTTGGCTAGAGACAAATGTCGCTGTCGTTTTTTCGCTGCAATACAATTGTCGCTATTTCGATAGAGTACAAATGTTTGCTAAACATGTTTAATTTTTGCGTCCTGTAATTTTGTTTAATTCGAAGAGTGAGCGTGCGTAAAAACGGCCTTCTTTTTAACAGACGATCAACCACTTTACTGTCACCATTACTGACAAAGCCCGAGATAGACTTTTGAACGGTTTTGGTGAACTTAGCGACCTTAACATCAGACTTTTACCGTGATAAGGAAAAGAGATGTGTCATTTGCAACATTCAAAGATCACAAAATAGAAGGGAAACGACGGGTGAAAATTTTTTCCTGTTCTTCTGTATAACAAATGAATAAAATCGTCAGGAATAAAGAAGACGTTTTTCATTTCTTAATAAATTTCCAAGTTCTTTGTAGGGCTTACTCCCTCGAGTTATCGGTGGTATTTTTAAGCAAAGTGAAAGAATGTGTTTGCATTCGAAAGTAGTTCAATTCTTGGAATAATAGTTATATAGGGAACTAGCAAATCGGCTGCAAAGTTAGAAAAAAATCTCTGGAGCATATTCATAGCCACCTTCACAACTACAAAATTTTAAGGTGGCTCTGAATCCGGCGCTGCAGAGAATTTTTTATACCTTTGCAAAGAGTTTTATCTTTTCTTTCACTTTTTATCTTAGCTTGCTAACCACTTTTGAGCAATAAAAAATGGGGGTCACGGAGTTCGTTTCTGAGATACAAGCTTTTGAAGACAAAATATAGGGCATTTTTTAGAAGGCATTTTCGTTGCTATGATAAACTTTTACGTCACATTAATGAGCGCACCTTGTTAAGAAATGATTGGTGTCTCATTTGGTACCATAACATTTGATGTTATGTGAAACAGCTGGGGTAGATTCAATCCTTCCAAATAGTACAGTTGGTTGAAACTTTTCGTTTGAGCCTCAAGGGAACAGGCTACAGGCAGGCCGAGTTTAACAGCGCCTTTATGGGTCAAGTAAGTAAGGAAACCATCTAACGTTGGATAAGACAACTCACTCTTCATTTGCTTATCTTATAACTTGATTAGAAATCATAAATATGGTCAGTTTTACAAAATGCATAGAAATATGTCTTCCAAACGCACATATAAAATAAGTTTGTGAAGGTAGAGATCTGTAGTTTAATATTTATTTCTTTGAAAAATGTTACAAAAAAGCTTCGAAAACGAAAAGCGTTATTAAAACAAGAGGCATTACGCACGCTGGAAAGGAAAGTGATTAGATGTAATAATTGTGTGCATATCTACAGTTTGTAGGTATGAGCACCGATTTTAAAAGGGTTTCCTTTCAAGGGCGTTTCCTTTTCGATATCTTCGGTCCAAAAGAGTACAGATGATTGTTATTTCCTTTCAGTTGTCAACAAAACATCGATTCCTGAACACTACTGAACAAAAGGAAATCGATTAAACCACTTTTTGAAAATAACAAACGGTTTAATGCCCAAGGAAATAATTTGTGGAGTAACTTCTAAGTATGGGCTATTACTAGTATTTTGTTTGGTCGTTGTCGTTCTCTCTCGCTCTCCTTTCTTTTCTGTTCTAGTCATAGGTCCTCCAGGCATCATGTAACCTTATCAGAGCTTCTAAAGATATGCCAAAAATTGCAATACAGAGAAAAAAGCAGCTCTATTCAAATTAAAAATAAAAAATCAGCTTGAGTTTATATCCGATGATTGACTTGAATAACTGCGTAGCCGCCATTGTGGACCACTGCTATCA
>NC_090874.1:48030162-48052662 GCF_036669935.1 Montipora foliosa | reverse complement strand
AGGTTTTAATAACTTCAAACAGCTTACTAGCATAGACAGAAAAGAGCAGCGGTCCTTCATGACCCTTGAGGAACACCGAATGATAGGTGAGATCTGTCTGACAGTTCTCCATTGACCGCAACACACTGAGAGCGACCAGACAAGTAGGAGGCGAACCATTTGAGAACATCTCCTGTGACACCAAACGACGTTTCTAGGCGCCGCAAGAGTATGGCGTGGTCAACCGTATCAAATGCTGCGCTTAATCAAGCAATACCAGCAAAGACACGTGCTGGCGATTCATGTCAATCAGGATGTCGTTAAGAAGGGTGTCTTTAACTATTTTAAGCAGCGCCGTTTCAGTATTGTGTGATTTCCTGTAAGCCGACTGCAAATACAGGAAATAGTTCATTATCTGTAACGCGGGTGTACAACTGGTCAAATACTGCCCTCTCAGTAATCTTGGATACAAATAATAGATTGTTGAGTGGTCGCAAGTTCTTGTAAGCAGAGTCCTTGGCGCCCTTTTTAAGCAAAGGGTTTACGATCGCTTCCTTCCACTTGGAAGGGAAGTGAGCAATACTGAGACAAAGGTGCATTTACTATTTTCGTGATCACAGGAAGTAAAACATCTAATGAATCAGACACCAGATCAAAGCACCGCACCGCACCGCACCGCACCGCACCACCATAGCTAAAACTGTCTTCCAAAAAAATGGTATTGGAACAGCAAGTTTGTTCACGGTGTCCCTCGGTGAATATTTAGTAGCCGCGTCAGATCGATTGATAAATACATCGCTTCGATACTCGGGTGTATGACCATTTAAGGATTTAAAGACCATAGTGATTTTCTGCTGCCAACCCAACTTGCTAAACTCGAAGATATGGTAAGAAACAGCAGAAAAACGATCTTTAGAAAGTTGATTTTCATTCTGATCAACAATAACAGATTTGGTTTTTGTCTATAGCCAAAGCGATCTTCTAATGGAAAATTGGGTGCTTGGTTTTCGAGTTGGGATTCCGCTTCGTTTTCGACTTAGGGTGCTTATTTCGATTTCGACCTTTTGTGTGCTTCGTGCTATGTTCTTCGTTTTCGAGTGCTTGGTTTTCGATGCTTCCCCTGCCGTAAAGCTCTGAGAGCAGAATAAATAAGCGTGCTGGTTTAGTTAGCTGTGCATGTTTAATGGCAGTAAGGCTCATAATTATCTAAATCGTCGGGTACTGTTAAAGCCGGAGACTTTTTTTCTTTTATCTTTACTGGGTGTAATTTCATTTTCCGTTTATTTGTGATAATGCTGGAGTCCAAACAATGTGATATCACAGAGCTGATAATAGAATGATTTCCGCTATATATTCAAAACTGCAACTGAACAAATCACTTTCTGTGCCTTCGCCAAGTAAACACGACTCTCCCAAACTGCTGTTTTCTTGTTCTGCTGTAATCTCTGAATTGTTTAAACGCAGTCTTTTAAATTATTTGCAAAAGGTAAGTTAAGTGCTCCATAGGAGAAATCAATTCTATGGTCAGATTGTTAATTGAGATTAGGTTGGCTCAAGAAATGCTCTTCTGTTTGCTAAGCTTATCAAAAAAAATTCTTGTCACTACATCACTATATCTTAGAACTCGATTTTAAAAAAAAAATGCGTGCGTTTTGCTTTGACACCATTACAGCTTGTTATAGTTACTTTTTTTAAAGTTTAATTCATGCTAAATGTTCTATATTAGTTTCACACTGTGACAAAGGATCGGAAACGAAATGTATGTTTCTAGTACAGTGAGGCAAAGAAAGTAATTCGTGAGGTACGGACCATTCCAAGAAAAAAGAGTATTTCCATTTTGTTATTCATGTTTCTTTTTTGCTTTTTTTTTCCTTTTCTTTTTAAAATCAGACTGCAGATTTCGTTCTTTGGTCGCGCTCTAATTACTATGCTGTGTCTTTCTGAGTGACTCACTGAGGAAAAAAGGTCAGTAATTTTCAAGTTCATCCTAATGATTGTAAATACTTTAATACTTCAAGAGTATTGAAACTAGCGCTGTGTGCTTGACTGGACCGGTTCGCCAACGGCCGATTAAAATTCAGGACGAATTAACAATATCCTAGACCTGCAGGCTTTACAAAACAACCGTTACGCTTGTTTGAATTGAACAAAAGTGTCAGGCGCGCTGCAGTTAAAGTGCCACTATGATCAAAAAATCATTTCTGTTTTTCTTCAGATTTTCAGTGTGTTTGCTTAACACCTCACTGGCAAAATTTTGAGCTTGGATATTTATCCAAAGGCTGTTTACTTTGAGTGTAAATTTTGGATTTCACGGTCCGCCAATACTCACGTTCAAAACTAACCGATGGGACCTCAGAGGGTTGGATCTAGGGAAAGTGACGTCATTTACTCACCAGCTTAAAACGCAGGCCGTTTTATATGCAAAACACTGGTTTAAAAGTCTGAAAGCCCGAAACTCCCGTGCTGCATATTAATTAACTAAAGCTTCGTACTCATCCATTGCATTCTTTAACTCATGAGTCTTTGTCGTTATTTTCTCCTCGATCCAGCTCTCTCAAATATTCAAAGTTAGTAATGGCGGACCATTAAAAAGGAAAATTCTAGTTATGGACGTTCGCGCCAAAATCTTCCTACGGTGAGATTTTCTTCATTTCTCGCCTAGAGTTAGGTCATAAAGTACATACTCCAAAAATGAAAAAAAAAATGGGGGTCACCGACTTTGTTTTGGAGAAAATGGCAGTGGAAAAATGCGTTATTTTCGAGAAATCGGTCATATAATAGCGAGATGTAGGCTCATCTGCTCATCCATCGAAAATCATAAAAATAAACTGTTGGAGTGAAAGTTTCCGTGCATAGGTTTTTAGGAGTGAGATTTTTAGATAATTGTATGCCGCTAGGGATGTGGTAAACAGTAGAGTTCATCCTCGACGAGCGTTTTCGTAAGCTCTATCCGTTGCAACCACTACCAGAATTCGATGGCACGAGGAAAGAAAATGTTAAAAAAAGATAACTTCTTACGGTGAGAATTTTTTCATTTCATCGTATTTTGTAGATAGTAAGTAAAGTAAGTCATTCATGATTAAAAAAATAGGGGTCACCGATGATCTGAACCAGTAAAATCGATGTGATTTTGCAAAGCTCTTGGAAAAGTTCGTTTGTCACGCTTTTGCATGACCTGTCGGGCAAGGACTGGAACCCAAGAGAGGATCGATCGTTGAAGAGATGAAAGGTTTTTACCAGGAAAAAAACCTTTCTCGAGCATAGCAACGAAGTTTTAAGCAGGGGTCATCTTCATTTGGTTGGTGTTTTGTATAATATCTCTCCATTGCCGTCATGCTCATCCTCTGGAGTGTGTTTTTTTGTGAAATTCAATCGCTGATTGTTTCCACGCAGGTCCGCACTATTCGAGCGGACGAGGACGAAAATACTGCTCAATTTTCACGAAAGTAAAAGAAAAGAACTTTAAAAACATGCATTCACGTTGAACTTAAGTTCGTAGGGTAATAAAAACATTAAAAAGAAACAGCCCCATTAAATTTACGCAACGTTTCGTCCTCGAGTTTTCCAAACTTTCAGCCACTAGTCTACTCGATCAGCTACCTTTTCCAGAGCTTTTCCATCCTCACGCTCACTTCTCTTTGAAGTTTCATGATGATTCGAAAATAAATGTGCCATTCTTTTGCCGGCCTGGAATTTTTTCCTCGGCGTTTTTGTCGCCATGTTATTTTAACTGATGCTTGAAAAATTTGTATGAAAGTCAAGTAGACTAGTGCACGACTGATAAAACCTCGCGAATATCAGTCGTGCAGTAGTCCACTTGACTTTCATAAATATTTTAAATCAATTTTGACTGATCACGATCTTCTCTGATCCAACGCTGTGCAAGACTTATAGTCCACGGTTTTTGCAAAGGTTTTAAAACCTCAACTTCACTAATGCTCGAAGTAATGCGTGACATATTCCAGTCGCGTTACCTGCGCAATAACGTTGCCCACAAACAATTAGCGCGAACGTCCTTAAAATAAACAGGTGTCTTTTTGAAATCAAGGCTTAAAACTTGGGTCGCTTAGTGTTTAGTTAACATAGTTTTGAAATCCAAAAAAAATAGGAGAACTGATTTTTTGGTCATAGTTTTTCATAAGTGGAGAAGTAAAGCGTTGATCGATATTTGCTTAAGTCCTGCTTCGTGGTAAACTTGAGTTTTTATCTCATACTTTCTTGTTTTTTGAACTTATTCGAAAACTCCATCCATACATGACTATTTAATTGTCGCTATTCTTTTCTCGTGACAGTTCACTGTCCCGCCTTATCCGGATACCACTCATGCATTTGGTAGCAAAATCTTTCTTTCTGGTCTCTTCAACTACCTTAAGTCCTCTGTTGCGATGTATTACCATCCACTTAGGGACGATTTTATTTTTGGGGGATCTGGATCTCTTACATTGAAGCCGAAAAGACAAACTAGAGGATATGTGTTATTCACAACCAAGGCATCCACAAATACCTATAACATGAATATAAGTTTAGTCCATATCATGCGTACGTCAACAAAGTATTTTGTTCAGATATTCAGTTTGTACAAGGGGAAGGGGGTTTACAGTCTCTAATAGACCTCAATGCCCCCCCCCCCCCCCACGTCCCCCTCAAAAAGGCTTCAAACACAAATTATCATGTTCTTTCCCAAACCCAATGCAATTCCTTTCTACATGTGAAGGACTTATGATGTTTCACAGTTTGTAATTTTAAAGCTCCAATAGCTGACAAATAAATTCTCTAACTTGCTCAATGAACCGTTGATCCTTGGCGTGCATTCATAACTTATTACGAACACCCAGTCAACTATGATCAAAAAAGTGAATAGGACATTTTATGACGAGTCCTTTCCCTTAAGTTCTTCTTTGCTTAAGTTGTCATTGTTCTGGGTTTTTAGTGATAAGTGACGTTTAGACCTCCGATTAAATGAAACGCGTTTTGTCATATAGCCATTGGTAAGTCAAATGCAAAACAAAGTGGCATGAATGCGAAAAGATTCAAGAAGCAATTTTTCAGAAGGAATATTTAAAGCTCTTGTTCTTTCCAAAGCGTTAGTTCACTATTGTGCTAGCATTCTGGCTCACTCGGTTTTCATTGGCAATGCGATGCTAAATTTTGCAACTGCCGAACTCGATATGAGTTATTTTATTTTATTTGTTTGACGATTAAGCAAGTAAAGCACAACTGTTTTGCTCAGTGTTTGACTTGTGAAAAAAAGAAAGGGGAGGGGGGGTGGGGTTTGGAGTTATTGGTAAGCTACAGTCATCCATAACCTCTTCTTATTTTATGCTTCTCGCTCTGTTATCTAATTCTGTGGCCGTTTTTTGTAAGAAAACAAATGAATTATTTCATCTAGAATCGTAATTGATTTCCTGCAAAGGTGAGGGCAAATCCCCCGTGTTAACCCGTTGATACCACCCCTTAACTAATCACCCTGGGAGGAATAGGGTGGGAAGAACGTTTTCGTTTCGAAGCTAAAAAGCAGACTAAACATCAAGCGTCTTTATCTTTCTTTCCTTCCAGCTTCATTTGACATCGATTTGACATTGGATCATCCTATGGAAAAAGTTTTAATTGTCATTTAGTTATTGAAGAATGGTAGATAGGAAGTTAGAGGCTGTAGAGCAGCGAATGCTAGAGCTTGCCATTGCGATAAGTGTAGGAGACAGATATCGTGAAGGAAGGGCTCATTTTCATCTCGGCGGTGCTTACCTCAACCTACCTGATTATCAACAGGCCATAAAAAGTTATGCACAAGCATTACATATTTTCATAGAAATAGGCTGCAGGGCGGAGGAGGGATCAACCTATGGAAATCTGGGAATTCCGTATCTTCGTCTAGCTAATTTTAAACAAGCCATTGAGTACTACGAAAAACATCTTAGTATTGCTAAAGAAGTAGGTAATAGGGCTGGGGAGGGATCAGCTTATGGAAATCTGGGAATTGCCTATCGCAATCTAGGTAATTTTAAAGAAGCCATTGAGTACTACGAAAAAGATCTTAGTATTGCCAAAGAAGTAGGGGATAGGGCTGGGGAGGGATCAACCTACGGAAATCTGGGAAATGCCTATTGCAATCTAGGTAATTTTAAACAAGCCATTGAGTACTACGAAAAGCATCTTAGTATTGCTAAAGAAGTAGGTAATTGGGATGGGGAGGGATCAGCCTATGGAAATCTGGGAATTGCCTATCGCAATCTAGGTAATTTTAAAGAAGCCATTAAGTACTACGAAAAACGTCTTAGTATTGCTAAAAAAGTAGGTAATAGGGCTGCGGAGGGATCAACCTATGGAAATCTGGGAAATGCCTATCTTAGTCTAGGTAATTTTAAACAAGCCATTGAGTACTACGAAAAGCATCTTAGTATTGCTAAAGAAGTAGGGGATAGGAATGGGGAGGGATCAGCGTATGTAAATCTAGGAAATGCCTACTGCAATCTAGGTTATTTTAAGGAAGCCATGGAATACCATGAACACAGTCTTAGTATTTTCAAGGAAATTGGAGACTTTCTAAGAGAGGGAATCGCGTGGTATTCGCTAGGTCATGATCATGAATTGTTGGGTTCCTTGAGTAATGCACTCAGTTGTTATCGTTCAAGTATAAAACATTTTGATGAAACAAGGCATAATCTGAAGTCAGAAGATGAATTAAAAGTAACTTTTCGTGATTCTTATCGCGTGGCATACACTGCTCTGTGGAGGACACTTTTGAAGAATGGAGAGATTGAAGAAGCTTTGTATGCTGCTGAGAAAGGTCGAGCACAGGCTTCGAGCGATATTTTGCAAGATCAATACGGCATTGACTCTCAGTCATTTTCTGCACTTGCTCCGAATCAAACTCTTATAGCTGCATTAGAGCTTTTACCTTCACAAGCCGTTTTTGTGGCACTTGACGAGAACAAGATCACGTTTTGGGTGCTAAGAAAAGACAGCAAGATCAGCTTTCGACAAAACGAAATCGCAAATGGAAGTGCTGATTTGTTGATGGAAACTATTTTGAAAGGGATCGGCGTAGGGGATGGTGTCAGATGCGAGAATCGTTCATTGGATCCACTACGCGATGACCTGTCTTGCAGCAAAAAACCTATCAGTGAGAAAGCAGTTGTACCATCTTCATCCTCCGTTGACTCTTTACAACCGTTGTATGATGTCTTACTCGGGCCAATTGCAGACTTGCTCCAAGGAAATGAGTTAATCGTTGTTCCCGATGGACCATTTTGCTTGGCTCCATATTCTGCGTTGAGTGAATCTATCAGGATCCGCACCGTTCCCTCGTTGACTGCTTTTAATGTGATCGTTGGTGCACCTGAAGACTTCCACAGTAAGACTGGAGCACTGCTTGTAGGTGATCCGTGGTTGAAGGAAGTTATTAACAAGAAAGGGGAACCCATTTTTGAACAGCTTCCGTGCGCAAAACAAGAAGTAGAGATGATTGGACAACTTCTGCAGACAACACCGCTGACTGGAAAAAGTGCCACGAAAGCTGAGGTGCTGAAAAGTATGAGATCAGTTGCTTTAGTTCACATTGCAGCACATGGATGCCAAAAAACGGGAGAAATTGCTTTAGCCCCAAATATCGAACGGAAATCGCAAATCCCCAAAGGGGAAGACTTCATTTTGAAAATGTCGGATGTTCAGACAATTTCTCTTCGAGCAAGGCTAGTTGTGCTGAGCTGTTGTCACAGTGGCCGGGGGGAAGTGAAGTCTGAAGGAGTGATGGGAATTGCAAGGGCTTTCCTGTGTGCTGGAGCTCGGTCTGTTTTGGTGTCACTCTGGGCAATTGATGACGAGGTAACGTTGCTTTTCATGAGGAGCTTCTACCAGCACCTGGTAGATGGAAAAAGCGCAAGTGCAGCTCTTCAACAAGCAATGAAATCTTTCCGAGAGTCAAAGCAGTATTGCTCTATAAAGCACTGGGCGCCATTTTTGCTGGTTGGCGATGATGTCACGCTGGAATTTCCAAAAAAATGGTAGGTGAAGTTCGAGTTTAACTCAGAAACAAGAATACTTTCAAATTGGAAAATTGACGATAGGAATCAAATAGGCCTAAGATGGCATGATAACGAGATGCTACAATAGACAAAAGTAGTTGGGAAGGTTATGTAAATGAACCGCACCATAGCTGTATGTACTTCAACCCGCTTCTGTTAAAGCGCAAAAGAAATAGTTTCACCTTTTCTTATATAGACCCCTCCCCTCTATTCAATGTTGGAGGGTAACTCAACAATTTCCCACTAAAACCATTCAGCTTTGCACAACATTGAATGAGGGGGGAGGGGAGAGAAGGAATGAAGACGTCAAACGTGCTAGCCTTCCCAACAGATTTGTCTATTATCGTCGCTTCGTAGTGTAAAGAATTCAAAGTTTCCTCTAACACGCTTTTGTCATAAATGTAATTTCCACATGCTTTTCACGCATGCACAGTAGCATATTTAAAGGATACACTTCACATTGGTGGAAAAACTGTTTTCGTTCAGCCTTTTCTGAAGATGGGTCATTTATCACCTCGTGATGTCTCTGTTGGTGTTTCCGTTCTATGAATCTCCCATAGATCTCTAAACGTCATCTTTTGTAAGGAATTCGAAGACAGCATCGTCCTGCAGGTAGCCATTCGCATCGGCGCATTGTGTATACTCAAAAGAACCAGCTATATTTAGAGCTGTTTTATTTATTTTTCTCTTTTTTCAGAATCGATGTCAAAGATGCTAGAAGACAACCTAGCAGAGCCGGACACTTAAGTGATTGCCGAACTTGTAAAAACAAAAGTAGAACGGGTTAACAAACATGGTTTTACCAGTAGAACAAGCTCCAAAGGCTTAGTAGAAGTTTACTGCTTTAACTAAACCAACAGACTGAGATTATTGTAAGTGAAATTATGACAGAAAGCTTAGATCTATAGTAAAATGCTAGTTTTACCCGTTATTTTTATACTTCGTTTCTCATATAATCTCAAAGGTCAGTGTTGCTCGAATGGCGATCAAAATCATAGTGCTATAGTTGAGTTGCTAAAAATGATGTTTTATTTAGTTCTTTGAAACTGTTTTTGTTCTATGAGTGTAAGCCAGTTTCGAAAGAAAAGAAAAAAAACACTTTTGCTGATGACCGTTAACATCAGACTTTTACCGTCATAAGAAAAAGAGATGTGTCATTTGCAACATTCAAAGATCACAAAATAGAAGGGAAACGACGGGTAAAATTTTTTTTCCTGTTCTTCTGCATAACAAATGAATAAAATCGTCAGGAATAAAGAAGACGTTTTTCTTTTCTTAATAAATTTCCAAGTTCTTTGTAGGGCTTACTCCCTCGAGTTATCGGTGGTGTTTTTAAGCAAAGTGAAAGAATGTGTTTGCATTCGAAAGTAGTTCAATTCTTGGAATAATAGTTTTTTGGGAACTAACAAATCGGCTGCAAAGTTAGAAAAAAATCTCTGGAGCATATTCATAGCCACCTTCACAACTGGAAAATTTTAAGGTGGCTCTGAATCCGCTGCAGAGAATTTTTTATACCTTTGCAAAGAGTTTTATCTTTTCTTTCACTTTTTATCTTAGCTTGCTAACCGTCCACTTTTGAGCAATAAAAAATGGGGGTCACGGAGTTCGTTTCTGAGATACAAGCTTTTGAAGACAAAATATAGGGCATTTTTTAGAAGGCATTTTCGTTGCTATGATAAACTTTTACGTCACATTAATGAGCGCACCTTGTTAAGAAATGATTGGTGTCTCATTTGGTACCACAACATTTGATGTTATGTGAAACAGCTGGGGTAGATTCAATCCTTCCAAATAGTACAGTTGGTTGAAACTTTTGGTTTGAGCCTCAAGGGAACAAAAGGCTACAGGCAGCCTATAGTATGGCCTTTAATTTAGACCATTTCCGTCGCAAGGGTCAAACTGATGGTATTTGGAGACCATGGTCATGTAACGCAACCGAATGTTCAACTTACGTTTTAAACTGAAACTCTAATTTAATGTAAGGCTCTGTTGCATTTTGCGATTTTTCATGCAATAACGAGACAAGTTGCAAGTTGCACACTTTACCACTACCAAAAACAAGGTGAGACAAATTGCAAAACCCTTCGCGGAAAGTAAAATCCATTGCTACTTTGCGCATTGTTTTACGCAAATTAGCAACGAAGGTTTCAAGCGATGCGTGCTGTGAAATCTGCCCTGCAACTTGTGTCGCAACGGATTGCGTCATCAGCCAGTGAAATGTTCCTTTAACCTCATGAGATCATCGAAAGCGAGACAAATTGCAGGAAACGTTGCCCAGTGTAACAGACCTCAAGCGAATAGCTTTGCAGTGTGAGAACTCTTGTCGAAACAAAACTGAGAGACAAGTTGCTGGAAAAATTGCCGAGTGTAACAGCGCCTTTATGGGTCAAGTAAGTAAGAAAACCATCTAACGTTGGATAAGACAACTCACTCTCCATTTGCTTATCTTATAACTTGATTAGAAATCATAAATATGGTCAGTTTTACAAAATGCATAAAAATATGTCTTCCAAACGCACATATAAAATAAGTTTGTGATGGTAGAGATCTGTAGTTTAATGTTTATTTCTTTGAAAAATGTTATAAAAGCATTAAGCACCCTGGAAAGGAAAGTGATTAGATGTAATAATTGTGTGCATATCTGCAGTTTGTAGGTATGGGCACCGATTTTAAAAGGGTTTCCTTTCAAGGGCGTTTCCTTTTCGATATCTTCGGTCCAAAAGAGTACAGATGATTGTTATTAACTTCCAGTTGTCAACAAAAAATCGATTCCTGAACACTACTGAACAAAAGGAAACCAATTAAACCAATTTTTGAAAATAACAAACGGTTTAATGCCCAAGGAAATAATTTGTGGAGTAACTTCTTGCACTAAGTATAGGCTATTACTAGTATTCTGTTGGGTGGTTGTCGTTCTCTCTCGCTCCAAACATTCGGTTCTCCCTATTCACCAAGACTCCTGTTGATCTTGCTACCAAGGTTGCAGAAAGAGGACTTACAGAAGACGCTTCCCTGGGACAAAGAACCTCTTAACCCTTGAAAGATTTAGTTGATCTGTTAACTTTTAATCTCAACACCACTCAATTTGTTTATAATAACACCTGCTATCAACAAGGTGCAGGGGTGGCGAAGTGGTGAGAGCACTCGCCTTCCACCAGTGTACCCTGGTTCGATTCCCAGACTCTGGCGTCCGTGTTGTGCTCATTCTGGTATAATTTGAGCGATCTCTTCTACCTGCACAAGTTAGTGGACAAAGCTGTTCCTGACCGTTAAGAGTGATGACGTTACAAGATGGGACCGTGGATATAGCTGGACGTATTTTGCAAGATAGTAATCAAAGGCTTTGAGAAAAAAAAAATTGCAAAAACTCTGTTTGGGGTCCCCCGTGCTACTTTCGATCCAAAGAGGGAGAGATTAATCGGTCCTTGAGCCATACGTGATTAACCCCTTGACTACGGTAGCTCCTCTATTAGTGTACTTAAAACTAAGGATAGTCTATTATTGTATAGTTGTGATTTTTTTTCCTTGTTCTTGTTCATGTGGTAAACAGAGTTAGTACAGAACGCATGCGCATTCCTAAAATACGTATTAACCCTTTGGCTACTAGAGATTTGGCCGAAAAACATGTTTTGAAGCTAGTTGAGGGGCTTTTTGGTCACTGTCGTGCTGTTTAAGAGCTAAACCTCCCTACAAACCCGTTTCCAGGTTGTACACTCCGCGGCCTTTTCAGCCAGGTGCAAAATAAGCGCTTGCAAAGTTCGGCATACGCAGAAAGCAAAATTTCGACATAGTTTTGGGGTTTAAAAGTAGCTTAACACTTTTGACTTTCACTTTTCGCTTTCTCTCCTTCCCTCTCTTTTCGCTTTCCTTGCTTCGTTTTTTTTTTCAACTTGGTGGGCTTTATTTTGGTAGGAAGAGTTTCTGAGAAACCTTTCATCATCTTAGAATTAGGTGCTTAGAAAGGTAGGTGGGTAATGGAGCAAGCTTTTCATGGTGATTTCATGCCAGTGTTACGTGGTTTTTTTTGGCCGTTTCTCCAGTTTCCTTGACTGAATTGTGCTCATTCTGGTATAATTTGAGCAATCTCTTCTCCCTGCACAAGTTAGTGGACGAAGCTGTTCCTGACCGTTAAAAGTGATGATGTCACAAGATGGGACCGTGGATAAAGCTGGACGTATTTTGCTAGATAGTAATCAAAGGCTTTGAGAAAAAAAAAATTGCAAAAACTCTGTTTGGGGTCCCCCGTGCTACTTTCGATCCAAAGAGGGAGAGATTAATCGGTCTCTGAGCCATACGTGATTAACCCCTTGACTACGGTAGCTCCTCTATTAATGTAATGAAAACTAAGGGTAGTCTATAGTTGTGATTTTTTTCCTTGTTCTTGCTCATGTGGTAAGAAAAGTTAGTACAGAACGCATGCGCATTCCTAAAATACGTATTAACCCTTTGGCTACTAGAGATTTGGCCGAAAAACACGTTTTGAAGCTAGTTGAGGAGTTTTTTGGTCACTGTCGTGCTGTTTAAGAGCTAAACTTCCCTAGAAACCCGTTTCCAGGTTGTACACTCCGCGGCCTTTTCAGCCAGGTGTAAAATATGCGCTTGCAAAGTTCGGCATACGCAGAAAGCAAAATTTCGAAAGTTTTTGGGTTTAAAAGTAGCTTAACACTTTTGACTTTCACTTTTCGCTTTCTCTCCTTCCCTCTCTTTTCGCTTTCCTTGCTTCGTGTTTTTTTTTTTTTTCAACTTGCTGGGCATTTGGTAGGCTTTATTTTGGTAGGAAGAGTTTCTGAGAAACCTTTCATCATCTTAGAATTAGGTGCTCGGAAAGGTAGGTGGGTAATGGAGCAAGCTTTTCATGGTGATTTCAGGTCAGTGTTACATGGTTTTTTTTTGCCGTTTCTCCAGTTTCCTTGACTGTATGTGGGTTGACTTTCCTGGGTGCTATTCTCTGCTCTTAGAAATAGTTGTTCTTGTTGTTGTAGTGGTAGTGGTAGTGGTAGTTGGAGTTATAGTTGTTGTTGTACTAGTTGTAGTGGTTGTAGTGGTGGTGGTGGTGGTGGTTGTCATGGTGGTCGTGGTCGTGGTCGTGGCTGCGGTGGTGGTCGTGGTCGTGGTGGTCATGGTGGTCGTGGTGGTGGTCATGGTGCTCGTGGTCATGGTGGTGGTCGTGGTAGTGGTGTTGGTGGTCGTGGTGATCTCGGTGGTGGTTGCGGTGGTGGTCGTGGTCGTGGTGGCCGTGGTCGTGATCGTAAATATCATCTCTCTCTTTTTTCGTCTATTAATGTTTATTGCAGCTTTTCCAGTTGGAAACATGATCACAAGAGCATGCCTGAAGAGTTGTTTTTGTGTGACAAGTTTTTTTAAATCAAGTGACTCTATCTTGCTTCCATATCCCTGGTTACAAATGCTACTTGTTATTTCATTTTGTTTTTACACTAGAATAGAACAATATCATAGGTATGGTGTTGTCTGCTGTTCAAAGATCTAACACATTTATGGACTGTATCATCGAAATATCTGATGGTTCCTTGTATTATACGTTTTCCTGTGTACATTACGATGTTGACTGTAGTCACTTACGTGACCAAGATGTGTATGTAACTGTTGATTAAATGATTCTTCTACATGGATAAGTAAGTTTCCATTGTACTTCCATCTCTTGCACGGGTCAGTGACGATCGTCGCCAGATGGGATGCCTCACCTTTTTTTATGCTTAAGAACGAGATATACCGAAGGTTTTTAGTGCCACTGTTTGAACTTAGCCATTGTAGCCACTGTTTGCGCAGACAGCACTACAAATGTCAGGGAAGGTAGAGAACGAGAGAATTCCATTCACATTCTCACTCACTGTTTTTTCACCCCCACAACTCTGCAGTCAAAACCATCATTTCCAATAACTTCAAATTACTCCGCCAATTATGACGACGAAGCAGTTAAAATCTCACGGCTTCCACATACAAATATAGCTTCTAAGCTCTGATCCCATTAGCAAGACTCAAAGAAAGGTTAATAGAATGTTAGTTGATTTCAAGAAAGCTGACAGGCTTAGTCTACGTACAAAAGTTATAGTAGCGATGGCTTATGCCCTTTGGTTTTATGGTTGGCCAAAAATCTTCAATCATGGAATTCCTTTGAGTCCTATGGTCTCTTTTGTCAATTCTCCTACTTATACGATTTCGATTTCTCTTGCGGGCGTTTTTATCGCTTGTCGATAGAAACAAAGATTACACGGCTACGAATTCCTGCATGTGAGTGTCCGGATTTTGTTAGAGGTACAACTCTTGACGCAGAACGCAATTTGGTTTCGTTTCACGTTGTCTCTCTATTCACCAAGATTCCTGTTGATCTTGCTACCAAGGTTGCAGAAAGAGGACTTACAGAAGACGCTTCCCTGGGACAAAGAACCTCTTAACCCGTGAAAGATTTAGTTGATCTGTTAACTTTTAATCTCAACACCACTCAGTTTGTTTATAATGGCACCTGCTATCAACAAGGTGCAGGGGTGGCGCAGTGGTGAGAGCACTCGCCTTCCACCAGTGTCATATGTGGGTTGACTTTCTTGTTTCTCTTCTCTGCTCTGAGAAATAGTTGTTGTTGTTGTTGTTGTTGTTGTAGTTGTTGTAGTAGTTGTAGTTGTTGTAGTGGTATTGGTGGTGGTAGTGGTGGTGGTAGTGGTAGTGGTGGTCGTGGTGGTCGCGTTAGTCGTCATCGTGCAACAAACTTGCCTCGTTTTACAGCCCAAATTATTTCAATTTTACGCGTGTGAAAGAGGCTAGTTAGGCTAATTAACACAAAAACGAAAGAATAATTTGTTGGCGGCCATTTTTGCATTGGGTCAATTAACTTTAAAATACCTCAAAATGGGACAGGACATTACAAAATAATTAAACGTGTGAGACAAAGGGTCTCTGCTGGCACGACATCTGGGTGACCCCTGAAATGGTCTTAATGACCCCACTTGAAAAAATTAACTGGAACGCTGCAGTTCAATACCACCCAATTAAGTGCCTTGTGGATGGAACGGGAACTGGGGATGTACAAAAAGAGGGAAATGCTGGTCATCAGAGACAGTAGTGATGAGAAATGAAGTGCCGAACCGTTGCCGACGGGAAAACAAACTGTAAGGAATCATAAGTACTTTTAAGTCCTTTCAAGGAGAAAGCTTATCCAGAAAATTGCTTCAAATATTTAGGCTAATGTAGGTATCTTTTCCTGAGACTGATTTATTTCAGAGAGTTAGATTCAGTTGCACGCTTACCTTGTTCGTCTATTTTTTCTGGCCATCGAACTGTAATATTAGCATTTCGGCCTCGGGTATCGCGTTTCTAGCTCCCTGATTGGTTCACTCATCTCGGTCATACCGTATAACCTAATATGGAAGCTGATTGCATAAGTTTTGCCTTGGTTTCGATTTTCAAGAGTTCAAGCGTTACGAATTTAATGAAAATTTAACAAAACAATTATTCCATTGGCGCTTGTTGGATATGAGACTGGTGATAGCCAACTCAGAACTACGCGCCTCGTTGGCTATTTACCATTTCATATCCAACAAGAGCTAGTGGAATAATTGTTAACCATTCGGTGTCCGCTGCCCAGCCTGACTCAACATCAACAGATAGCCGTCTGATGACCTGGCGTGTGACTGATAGTATCATGTCGCATGTCTTTCAAATTTTTCTTTGTTATGTAACAAATGAAAAAAGCTGGATCTGAAGCTAAATGTACATCAACCACAGTTGAAAGCGAGTCCAAGGGCGAAGTTTTTGTTATGGTAATTAGTTCTAGCTTCCATTTGAATGAAAACTAATTTACATAACAAAAACTTCGCACTTAGACTCGCTTTGAAGAGGAGGCAGGTATGAACTCGGAAAAGGCCTATTATTTTTACGTTCTAATTCACTCATTCACATAAATTAGAAAACAAAAAACCAACCCATGTTATTAAGGCTAAACTATAGAATACGGGGCCACTTTCGAAACAAGCAAGGGCACCCAACGAGCAAATTAAGCCAAAAGCCTTTGATGTAATATTTCAAAAACGAGTGAGAGTGTTTCATCAGGGTTTCCAAACACGAGAAAACTGATGAAAACACGAGGCCATAGGCCGAGTGCTTTTATTGTTTTCGAGTGTTTGGACACCCTGATGAAACACGAAGCACGAGTTTGTGAAATTGCTTCTCAATCGTGCATCATTAACCAAGAACAATGAAAAAATTCTCACTTATTTTGGCATCTTACGCGGAATATAAAAAACTTTTTTTGTTCTTTTTCAGTAATTATTGGCCTTTGTTGTCAAATATTTTAGCAGTGTCACAAGTCCCTGAAGACCGTCATTGTTTAAAGCGGAACACATATACATCCCTTGATCTCAATTCGGTCATTCTTAATGAGATATGGCGTTGTCATGTTTTCGGCAAGCCAAAACAGCCGAAGAAGAGGTTAATCTGGTCCAAAACTGGGTACCCAAGTCCACTCGTTACAAAAAGAAATGGGCCTTTGGAATAATCGAACAACGGCAGAAACAGAGATTTATTAAAATACCTGTTGTTGAAGTCAGTGGCTTATTTAAAGATTACGATTACCATTTGGTTCAGTTGCTTGATACATCTTTGTTTGTTCATGTTGGTGTCTGTTTTAAGTATTCAAATATGTGTTACTAATATTCAAATTAAGAAATGAGTTTGCTAGAATTTGATACTTTATCAAACTCTAGGGTTTGATGCTTTATCAAACTCAAGGGTTTGATATTACGTGAAACTCATGGATAGTGTGTCATTCCAGTGTTTCACCGGGGTTTCAAACCACATGCACGTGACGAAATTGGCGTCTCTTGGTTGGATGATCACATTATGAATTATTAATGAGTTTGAGAAAGACATTTCCAGGCTCTTGGTAATGTATAAAGACTGTTCAAAGAGGTGTTTATCACCTAGAAGAATTTGATCTGTTCGGATATCTTAGCTGAAAATTGAAGTGTCCGAGAAATTTAGGGAACGATATCTTAATTTTCAGAAATTGCTAGCTGAACGTGCCCTCTACGAACTTCCCAATGAACCATTTGCTCATCCGAAACTGCTAGGTGACCTTTTTAAGTGCCGAAAATTGCAAAAATATCCCTTCCGAAAACGTAAGGGACTACTTTTCCCTGGTTCAGTGCGAATTTTTTTAGATGATGTGTTAGTTAAGAAATCTATAGCTGTTTGGCAAGGTAGAACCGAAAATTCTTATAACAGTTTGACTCTCTCGAACACATGTTTCACCGAAGATTATCGTTGGGTGCCCGTGCATATGCCTGCTGGATCGGCCAGCTGGCTGCAGATATTTCTGTTGGTCTATCGCAACTAAGTTACAGCGCATTTTATACAGCATTGTTAGTTTTGCTTTCTTTCTGCGTAGTTCTAAATTTTCCCAACCAAGTTGTTCCAACATTTTGGTGACACTGGCAGATCTTTCGTAACAGTTTAGGACATAAAGTGCTGCCCTACGCTCGACCATTTCCACCTTATCCCTATTCTGTTTGGTATAAGGGTCCCAAACAGTTGAAACGCATTCCACAGAGGGCCGGGCTAAGCTCTTAAAGGCGATTGATTTTAGGTCTGGGGAGTTAATTCTGAGGTTCCTTCTCAGGAAGCCTAGAGTCTGGTTTCAGTTTAGTTGTAATATTCAAGATATGTTGATTGCATCGTAGATCCGATGTTATTGTTTCTCCTAAATACTTAACACAATCAACCATTTCCAGAGTGTATTCATGGTTCAGTGGATTCTATTTGCGGGACACACGCAGAACCTGTCATTTGTTTATATTGAATTCCATGAGCCACTTGGTCTCCCTATCTTATAACCGTTGACAACCACGAAATTGTGAAATGGCTCAAATCGCGTCGGATCTGGAAAATAACCACACAGGAAGGAAGCTATCCACGATGGCAATAAGGTTAGGCTTTTTAATTGAGATTTATTTCATATAATTATCTTCTTCAGCTTTTTATCGGGATTCTCATACAAATCCTTATATTTTTGTCGGCCACGCTCAACTGAGCTTGGGGTGCCTGTGGTACACTACCTAAATTTAATTTATTTCTGTAGAAAATATACCATCTTTGCTAAATTTTATGAATTTATGCTCCAAAAAGTGCTAACATTTGCTAATTATTCCGTGGCAGTGCTCGTTAGAACAATTATGCATTTTTTCTCCGATTATGCCAAAAATTAGGCCTAGCCAAACCTCGAACCCAGGCTCAGGCCCAGGATCTCTGGGCGCGATCCATTTGAGGAAAACTTCCAAAATTTTCCTTCTAGAATCAAATGGAATAGTCTTTTCCGGAACGTTCATTTCGGAAATTTTGGTCAACCTCTCGAAGTTGACCATTTTTTCCGAAATGTCGGAACTACCGGAAATTTGGGAATTTTCTGTTCCATTTTGGCGGTTGGAAATCCGGGATATTTATCCAAATGGCTGATGTGAAGCGGTCACCAAACCCGGTCTTACATGGCGGAGATTCGTCGTTACAATTTGACTGCTGTTGTATCGTCGGCTCTTTTATGAAGATGGCGGACGAAATGCAATCAACTTTACGTGTTTTAACCCTGAATTGCTGGTAATGTTTTTTTTATCTAATCCCTTTTTTGTCATTCAAGTTGTTTTTCTTTGGCTTTCTAGTATGTAAGGTGTCATAGCATATTTGGAGTGGCTTTCAGGTTAACGAATCGATCAAATAGACCTTTTCACGGTTTCTGACCCCATATTGGTTGGGGAGCAAACACAGCTGAACACAGCTTAAATTACAGTGAATGTATGGGAATTTTGCCGACTTCAAACCATTATAAATCCTTTAAGGTCTAACGATTGTGGAAAGCGAGAATGCCTCTCAAAACTCACTTCTTTTGAGATTATTTTCGTGAAGTATGACGATCAGAATCAAGCTATAACGACCGTAAACGAAATTTGTAATATTTTCATATATACCCTTGTAAATAAGATTATGCAAATTCCCACGAAGGTTGAAGCATCATGAGGAGATTTCTAATATCCAATTTTCAGACTTTGTGCCTTGCGCAATGATGTAATTTTTCGTTGAGTGAATGACATTAATAAAATGACTAAAAAAGTTTTACAGTTTTTAAAATCTGCTGCATTGCAGTGGAGGTTTGAATTCGGCCAAAATCCCATACATTCACTGTAATTTAAGCCGCATTTTCCCCTGACCCAGATGTTGTCAGGAACCGTGAAAAGGTCTATTACGAAGGAAGCTTCTTCGAAAAAATGAAAATATTTTTAAAGTTAAGATGCTGATCATCTCAGTTATTAATCAACGTTACTTTAGCAGCAACGAAAGGAAAGCTTGAACAGGATTCAAACCTCTGTGGTACGCGTGCAGTGCTCATGATCAAGTAACATTGATTAATGACTGCGATGATCAGCATCTTAACTTGATTCTCTCCACGGTTCAAATATACATGGCCTTCATTTAGAAACTTTCATCAAGATATTTTTTGCTTGTACCCCACAAAGGGTCTTGCTTATGGAAGACAATGACAATGTGAAAGAAAGAAACAGTATGACAATGAAACGTTTCTGACTTTCGTTTTTAATTGTGCACCTGCTTTATATGTGTGTATACATTGCAGGGGTATACCTTATGTGTCAAAGATGTGGGAAGAGCGTAAAATCTTAATAGCTGAAGAGCTGGCGAAAGGCTGTTATGATGTCGTGGCTCTCCAAGAGGTATATGATAGCAGATGCTATGAATTATGGTCATTTTCTAAAGTCAGGTAATTTGCAAAGGTCGTCCCAGAAAAAATCCTAGACTCTTCATGATCACCACGGAAAGCATTGTATTTTTGGTCACTTGGGATATATTATTCTTTGTTTGGAGTTGGAGTTGTTTTATTTTCTGTCTTTTGTGTCTCTTGTTTTATGTAATCTCTGCTCTGGTACCTGCATGCAGAAGAAGCCCATCTCGATAAGTGAAGTGTTTACAAAAAGCATGGTAACGAGATTCAAATAAGTTTTCAGAAGTATTTTGAAAGGTTTGATTGTATGTACAGATTTGGAGGAGACGTGATTTTGAGCTGATCAGTCAGAAGGTTCGCAATGCCCTTCCACACTCCCATTACTTTTACAGGTATTCTTTCAAGTTAATTCTGGGTATTCACTATTTTTTCAAATCCCATAATACAGTTCATTTTAGGGGTTATTTGCAGAAAAACAATGGATAATTAACTTGCATTGTTTTTATGTAAAAAACCCCACAAAAAGGTATTGCATTATGAGATTGGGAAAATAGTCAATATAATATTATTTTCTTATTATCTTTTCACTGTCGGTAACTGTATTTTTTTTTTTTTGTCCAGTGGTGTCATTGGTAGTGGTGTGTGTGTCCTCTCCCGATATCCTATTGTTGATGCCTTTACTTACCGCTATTCCTTAAATGGCTACATGTACAACATCACCCATGGTGACTGGTTTGGTGGCAAGGCTGTTGGTTACTGTGTGATTGATCATCCAAAACAACAGATTCATTTCTTTGCTACTCATGTAAGTTAAGGCGGGTCTACAGTAAACTCAGGTCACATTCTACAGGTCTAGGTTTCATATTCCTACTCCACTGAAGAACAACTAAACCAAACGTTTCCCCTAGACTTGAAACCAGCGGGTATTTTTCACGGGGGGTAGGTACAAAACACATGTCACAGGTCGTTGTTTTACCAGCACAGAAAAAACCCAGCCATGTACGAATGCTAACCTTAGGCCTGAAAACTTTTGTTTAGGCCTAAGGTTAGCTTTTGTGAATGTTCACAATTCTTTCTGTATTGGTAAAACAATAACCCGAGACCTCTGTTTTGTACCTGCCAGGTCACAGGTCAGGTTTACAAGTCACTGTTGTAACACTGGTAAAACAACCCTAACCTTTTATTAATGTTAACTGTAGGCCAAAAAACATTGTTTTGGCTTAAGGTTCCATTAGAAAAGGTTCGGTGTTGTTTTAGTGATATTCAGACAATGACCTGTAAACCTGACCTGTGACATGTAAAAATTCCTGCCTGACCTGAAACAACATTTAAGTAGTCTGATTTGGTTTCGGAGTGTTGCTTATTTATCTGTAGCACGGTGTTGACATGTACACTGACCTGTGACCCATGACCTGTGTTTTAGACCTGCTGTGTAAGTTAATTTTTGTTGTATTGAGACATTCTTACCTTAAATTAGTTAGCAAAGCTGCTATTAGGCATTAGCAGAAACCCATAAGGGTTGAAACGTGTAACGCGCGTTCACAGCTTCCGAATATTCAGTGCGAACTGATTGGTTAAATGTTTCAGTGCTATTTACCATATTTGGAAACCCCTCGCTCTTGTTGTTCCAAATATGGTACTTAGCAAATTGAATATTCAGAAGCTTGTTTCCCAGCATACAAGGGGCTGTTACACGTTTCAACCCTTATGGGTTTCTGGCATTAGTTATTGCACTTACTATTTGCAATTTATTTCAAAATAATTAATTCTAAATTTAAGTGCAAAGCATTAAAGGAGACTATCTCCAGGAGTGTTGCCACATGGAAGTGACCTACACTAGGTCATGTTGCCTATCTAAAACATTTTGTTATTGTTTCCTCTTGTTCTGTTGGTTTTTCTTTACCGCCAAAACTTTCTGTGATTAGCTTAAGCTAACCATTTAAAACCTTGGAACTAAACCATTCCTTTAGCTCCCAAAAAAGTCAGGATCACTTTAAAACAAGTGGAGGATCCAAGTGTTACCTTTTTTTGTTATCAACATGCAAACCTCAATAATGCCTTTTTTCATTTCTAGTTCTTGTTCTTTAGAGTTTTCCACTAACATAACTTATTAGTGTGTAGAATCAGGATTTTGGTTCACAAGGCTTTTTTGCACTTTGTCTGCAAATATGGTGTTGGAAATTTTGAGGTATCATTTTGTCCCACTTTTGACAGAAACACCCATGCCTTTAGCAGAGTGAGTTGGTTTAGGGTTATGAATACTGGAAAGATGACTGGTATAATCAAATGTAGTCCTAACACCTGTTTTTTGTTGCATCTCATTTACAACTCTCTCAAGATGCATGCAGAGTACGGTGAAAGTCACCAGTATGTGTCACACCGCCTTGTGCAGTCTTACCAGCTGTCACAGTTTATTCAGCATCTGACGCAGCCCACTGATACTGTCATCGTATGCGGGGACATGAATTGTAAACCATCAGAGTTGTGTTACAGGATTATCAAAGATGTCACTGGATTAGTTGATGCTTGGGGAAAACATGGACAAGTTAAGGTGTGTTTTTGTGTAACTAAAATATTAAAACTTGTTCAAGACCAGTCATTTCCAGGCATCAGCTTTGTTATTTGGTGGGGAATCCTCAGGCTTTGCTTCATGCTCAACATTAAATTTTTTTCATTGTTTGCAGCACCTTGCTAGTTTTCTTCATCCTCCTTTAAATTAATTTTATGTCAGAAGTATCATCTTTCCGATATCACTACCATCCA
>NC_090874.1:48005162-48025162 GCF_036669935.1 Montipora foliosa | reverse complement strand
ATTCATTTTTTCATCCCAACAGTTCCATTACAACAAGTGAAATTTAGTTTTAAGGCCCAGCCAAACGATATGTTGGACGATCCAGCATGTTGGGTGAACCAACATTTTATCGTTTGGCCAACGTGTTTGATGACCACTCAACAAATTGGATAATGTTGGAACATGTTTGATGCAGGTAATATCCGATTCTATTTCTCGCAATATCACAGTGAAGTCCTCGAATTTCATTCTTATCACCTGGTGATAAGATGGCATCTCTTCGGCAGCTAGTTCTCGAACAATAATTATTCATATTTGGTAAAAACCACTGTCTTGTCATCTTCAAATCCATTCTCTTGTTTTACCTCATTTACTTGCTCTATCCTCGGTTTCTTCAAGCTCCTCAAGCACTAATAACACTGATAAACACCGCTTAAATTTCTCTTTACTCTCCGCCATGTTGCAAACATCCGTGGATGTTACAACCTGGTGTACACTGGGAAATATCCTTACCCACAACCCAATGCATCTCATGTTTGATCAAACATGTCGAATGGATGTTTGGTATCGTTTGGCCACCCCCTAATTTTCAACATGTTGGACTGTCCAACATGCAACCAACACATTGGATCGTCCAACATTTATTGTTTGGCCGGGCCTTTACACATAGAAGGTTACCATTTAAAGCTCCCTGATGGAAGACAAAAGTTTATGAAAATTCACCAAGCGGAAAAGTGTAACTTCAATCGCTCAAAGAAACAATGCCATATAATAAACAACTTACTAACCTGACTTGCTCTGGGCCGTACTGAGGAATTTTGACCCTCAGTCGTTTTTGTACCGACCAAGCACTGCCACGACCTTGGGACAATATTCCACATTATGGTCTTCATGCTTAGTTAGTAAGAGGTTATTATTTTGATAAACAAGAAGACACAGTACAGATTTCAAATAATTAAAACTAAATGTACCCACTTTTATTGCTGACTTCTTACTCTCATATTCCAGCTAACCAACACAAATAGAAACCTGTGATCAGTCTTAAGGACGGTGCCTACTAATTAACAATATTTTTGCCCTGGTGTGTGATTATGCAGAGAATGTAGATCTTAACAAGTGTTATTAAAATCCAAAAAGAAAATTGGGGGTAACCACGAATTTTTCAAAGATAATTCATGAATAATATTTGTAAAAAGCTTTAAAATACAAAGCAATGTATAACGTTCTTTCTCAAATTGAAGCTTAATTATCTCTCAAAAATGCATGGTTACCCCCAATTTTCTTTTTGGAAACCAAGAGTACTTACTAAGATCTATTTTCTCCGGATAGTTCTAAACCGCGCAAAAATATCCCTATATTAGTAAGCATCACCGATAGGAAATCCGAGTATCTCAAGATGCGCAGAACGTATGCGCAATAACAATAGTAGGCACCGTCCTTAAGGCGCTTTCCTTTCATCAGAACTGGGCAGCCAGACCCGTCAGTTTGCGAAGAAAGTGCAACAATTTGAAGGAACACTTGCATGATAATCTCTCGTTTTCTTCCGGAGGTGTGTATTTCATCCTCAAAGAGTGTTAATTTGAAGGCGTTGTAGAGTTAGTCTATCCAAATGTCAGGTCTGACTAGTCAGTTCTGTCAAATGGAAAGTGCCTTTAGATCAAAAAACACTTTGATCTAGAGCTCCTTTAACCCTTCTTCCCCAGAGAGTGAAACTTACAGATTTTACTTGCTGATAGGGGGGACCCAGTGCTTTAGATGTGAGGGGGGTTAAGACAACAAAAGAAAAAGCAGAAACAGGTCAAGTTTACATTTCAGAGTTTGAAAGTTTGTTTATAAAAGGCACACTACATTATCAAAGTCCATGGATAATATTCAATATGAATTATTCATATTCAATTCTCTGCAAGCTCAAAAAACAGTTCAGCAGTTAATATTTTCCATTCCTTTCCTTGCCATGCTCCTTTCACTTTGCAACTAAAATCTCTTGATCACTTCTGTCTATAATCACCAAATCAAAAACAGCTCATCTCATCTGCGAATCATACTTTGTTACAGCAATAAACAAGACATTCCCCTGTCTCTGTAGGGATTGTTGGCATTTGGAATCTTTCCCAGCAGTGGGTCATCTGTGCGTTTCTCTTGGCAGAATCGGGCAAGGCTGTAAAATGTCAAAAATTAAGAGGGACTTCAAAATATATCCTTTCAATCCACCACCCCAATCAATACAATGTAGGGCTGCTGCAGTGTCCTAAGTGCATCCCAAGTGTAAAGCTCCCATTTACCAAGAAGGCCTGAATTATTGTCAGAATTTAAGGAGGCTCTAAAGGGTTTTCCTAAGGTAACAGTGGTTTTCAATGGAAAAAGATTCCAACTCTGTGGATTTCTTCATTACAGAAAAGTTTAGATATTTGTCTAATATCATTGTCAGGCAATTTTTTAGGGTGTCTGCGAGTACAAAACTGCGAAAAGACCCTCTAAGAATTAAGTTTTTGGAAAATATCTCTAAAACTAATTTGGAAATTTCATTATTAATTCTTTTAGTGGATGGCAAAAATTTCCACCAGGCCTCGGTTGCTCAAAAGGTGGATAGCACTATCCAACAGATAAATCACTATCCAGCAGATGAACACTATCAAAACCAATTGAGTTATCCAGTGGATAGTGCTATCCACCTTTTGAACAACCGAGGCCAGATAATTTTTAATTTTCTTAATGAATGTGAAGAAAAATCTTCCTTGTATACAAAATGTCAAGATAGGTAAGCCATATAGGTTTTGAGATATTGCTCAATACAGTTTTCACTTTCTCAGGTCACATTTGTTTCCAGTGAGCCCTTTTGATTAATCAGCTGATACAAGCAGCTTAAATATTGCCTTTGTGTCTAAACAAGAGTCAAACAAGCGTATGCTCAGCTGAAAACCCTTTTGAGCCCCCATAAGAAAAGAGCTAACTCAAGCTGTGATGCAAAAGTCTTTTCGCTTGTTGAAGGTAAAAAGTAGCTCGTTTTCAATAATTTGGAAGATGATGGTGAACAGTGTGTAGCCTTGTGTTTAACTTAACTGTAAGCAGTAAAACAAGAATAACATATTGTTTGAGCTGGTCACGAGCTATGGTCAGCAAATGAATTCAAGACTGTCTGCAAAGTAGGAGGTGGGAAGAGTGAAGTCTCATAAGTCAGGAAATGTAGGCTAGTGGATCTTCTCTGTAAACATAAAAGAGACCCACAAACACATGCAAAAGAAAGGGTCGCACCCCCAAAAAATAATCAACCAAATAAGAAATTTAACCCCTGTAAACGTAAATATTATATTAACTCATTCAATAATTTTAGGCAGATGACTACGCATAGTTTCGGAAATTAAAAAGTGGAGAGTCAATCGACTGAATCAAACATGACAGTTGGTTTCGAAATACTAATCGACAAAAAATTTAATACGTTAAATAAGGCAATGGAATTAATTGAGGAATACATGTAAGCTTAAAGTCTGAACGCAATTTCAATACATACTCAAGAATGTTTGATGGGCTTTTAAAATTTGCCACGATTTTTCCAAAGATTGTAAACATTTCCTAAGCCCTGGACATTTAACGAAAGAAAAATATGAACAGCATCGTCCGATTAGCAACAAAAAAACAGCAGATAAAAACTTAAACGACAAAAACGTAATTTCGCTTTCGTGACTTGCACTGGTTATCATCTGTATCAATAAATTGATTCTCTCGAAATTGCCATCATGTAAATAGACAAAACCAAAACCTTTGCATTATAGATGTGACATTAATTAAAAGTGCATGTGAAATCAGTAAGAAAAGCATTCTTAATTAAGACTTAATAAGCTTGCGTCAACTTGTGTCTTCTTCGCTCGCCCTGATACATTTGATACTCACTCTTCGGAGCAAGCTGATATCTTCTTCCGAGACAACACGGCCTCTCGTCTCAACTGGTCAATTTGTATTCTTAGGTTTTGATACTCATTTTCTCGTTGCGAAAGCGCAGATTGGCCGTACATTTCTCCGCTTTAGAAGTGGCAAACTTCTCGCCAGTAAAACGAGATCACAAGTTTGAGAGATGGAAGGCAGGAAGGGCGGTCACTTCTGAAACGGAATTAGGATGATGAAACAGCCAATTGGTTGGTTTAACGGCGGCGGGCTGATATAAAGCAGAACAGATCAAATTTCGATTTATTGACGATAACTGCTGACTGTGGACTCGGTATGAAAAACATTTGCTGAGCAAGCGATAACCTGCGATCAGGCGTACTTTTCTTTAGAGCGCGTACCTTTTCGCGCCCTAAGGAAAAATACACCTGATCATGCGTGTTTCACTTTGCGTGACAAGCTAACCTCTGTCTGTTCTTCTATTCCGTAACAGGTCACGTGCCACAAGATATGGGATCTGGAAACGAATCTGATGATATCTTTGATAGATTATCAGCCACTTTCAAAAACAAGTTGAAGACATTCCTTTTTATTAACAGTTTTTCTTAATTCCTTACATCATCTCAATTCCATTTTTACTTTCTCTTGAATTTCAGCGCTTTGGGCATTGTCGATACAGGGCTATATAAGATATTATTAGTAGTAGTAGTAACAGTAGTATTATTGTCATTATTATTTTATCAGTATATAATAATAAGAGTTGGTATATTTTTTCTGAAGATTTTTAAAGAAGATTGACCAAAAGTCCATGAAGACAGCATGTAAATATATTTTTAATTACGGTAAGCTACACTAAATGCGATCACTTATTTTTGTATTGTGGAGTTTATGGTCAATAAATTATTATTACTATTATTATTATTATTATTATTATTATTATTATTATTATTATTATTATTATTCAATTCTCTCCAGTTGTTGGGTGTTCTACTGGGTAATGTTTATTGTGTCTCAGCAACTGCCCGTAGCTTAGAGACACAACACTTTCCGCAACAGGTGAGCAGTTCCAAGGATGGCCGATAATTGTACACTTCCAAGGAAGTCAGGTACATCTAGCTTGCCAAACCAGGTCTTTGCACCTTTTGATATGCTTCCAAGAGCACCAATCACGATAGGTATTATTGTGACCTTCGAGGCTCCACGAATCCTACTGATTTCAAATGCTAGTTCCTGGTACTTTTCAACCTTCTCCTCTTCAGTTCTGGTGATGTTCTAATCTGCTGGCACAGCTATTATTATTATTATTATTATTATTATTATTATTATTATTATTATTATTATTATTATTATTATTATTATCATTATTATCATTATTATCATTGTTATTATTATTATTATTATTTCCATAAGGTCGCAATAGTAGCAAGTATGATAAATACTGTAGGAAACAGACAACTTTTTTAAAAGACATGTTTCGGCATGCTTATGCCATCATCAGTTTAATGAGTTCCTAAGTGTGAACAGTTATAAAGTCTACAGGTAGATGAAAAAATTATTACAACATGACGTAATACAAAAGCGGGTACTATTTACAGGGTGACACCAAACGTCAAGGTCTGAACTAAAACGTGAGAAAAGTGTTGTAATGCTGCAATTGTTTGTTAAGTTCCGGTTTGATCTTATTTACATAAAAAGCTTCTTTGAGTTTTATATAGTATTCTGGATTCTGCCAGCAACTCAATTGATTTAAAACTCAAAGAAGCTTTTTATATAAATAAGATCAAACCGGAACTAGTAGTCTCCTCGGGCCAAAGTCACGCAACGCTCCTCACTGTAACGTCGCAGACCGATGCAGATCATATGGAAACCAGGCTTTTTTACCTCACACGTGAACACAGGAGAAAATACAATTTTTAAACCATAGATGGCTCAAGCTCTGTGGTGTGTTGTGAATTTAGAGAGCTTGTATCAGTGGCAAGTGTTATTTGATACAAATCAGAAGGCTTAACAAAAGAAATAAGCACTAAATGTTACACTTACTTGTCTGTTGTCTCTTTGTGATCGTTCTTTGGTAATCTGGTGCCATTATGTCCCCTATTTTGCAAGATATCCTCAACCGCAGACCTATCTCTAAATGAGAGAGATCACCAGTCAAAGGGCCAAGCGAACCGAGAAATCGAGCCAAAAATGTGGCCAAAATCCTTCAATCCGCCTCACACTCGGCCAGCAACATGTTCCAAGATTCTATCAAGGGAATAGTCCTGAGCACTATCCACTCTGTGCAGGAAAATTTACCGCAAAATTTCAATTTCGCCATCTGTCAACATCCTTGTGACGATAAGCCGTGCACCCAAACGGTCAATTGGTGACAAGTCACCGCTCCCTCACTACAAATCTTTTGCTCCACTCCTCCCCGAACTTGAGGAGCGCGAGGTTTCGCTTCATGTCTTTAGGAATGGAGCGGAAGATTTACACTAAAGGAGCGGTGACTTGTCACGACAGTTCGGGTGCAGGCGCAGGGCTGATCGTCACAATATTCCGTTTATGCCTTCGATTCTGATTTGTATTGCATAAAACTCGCCAATTCAAACACAACACAGAGGTTGTGCCACCTATGTTTAAACAACAACATCTATATTTCGGTGGCAACTTGCAAACAGCCAACTTCAGGGTGAATGACCGTTACACCCTCAAGCGTTCTTACTAAGTGAGGTAAGAAATCATTCGCGCGCGAAATAAAGTTGTTTTCGTTATTTCGCGCGCACATGATTTGTTACGTCAATCTTTTATCATTAGGGACTATTACGATCTACGACGGTGAGGTCAACGAAAAGGTCACCTCAAAATGTAACTTATTATAGGCTAAACTTCAAAATACCCGGCCACAATTGCGTGACATTAAATGCATGCTCCCGCAGTCCCGAAGTCGATGAAAGTTTGAGCTGGTAATCTGTGGCTCCCGCAGTCCCGCACTCCCGCAGTGGAAAAAGGATGAATATGAAATGGGGATAAAACTACTGCTCCCTCAGTCCCGCTCTCCCGCAGTGGAAAAAGGATGTAAAATCAGTTTTAGCTTTCAATTTACGGTTTGGTTAACTACACTTTTTATGAGATCGTCTGACATTAAATGCATGCTCCTAAGAAGACTTTTTATGAGATCGTCTGAAGAATATAGCACTCGTTTACTGATGAAGCCTAAGCGCTTGTTTTAGTGATTAAGTCGAAGCACTCGTTTAAAATATTAGCTTTCAATTTGCGGTTTGGTTAACTACACTTTTTATGAGATCGTCTGAACATTATAGCACTCGTTTGCTGATTAAGCCTAAGCGCTTGTTTCAGTGATTAGGTCGAAGCACTCTTTCAAAAATTTTAGCTGTCAATTTGCGGTTAGCTTAACTACACTTTTTATGAGACTGCGGGAGCAGCAGTTTTACCCCCATTTCATATTCATCCTTTTTCCACTGCGGGACTGCGGGAGCAGCAGTTTTTCCCCCATTCCATATTCATCCTTTTTCCACTGCGGGAGTGCGGGACTGCGGGAGCAGTAGTTTTACCCCCATTTCATATTCATCCTTTTTCCACTGCGGGAGTGCGGGACTGCGGGAGCAGCAGTTTTACCCCCATATCATATACTTGCTTTTTCCACTGCGGGAGTGCGGGACTGCGGGAGCAGTAGTTTTACCCCCATTTCATATACTCGCTTTTTCCACTGCGGGAGTGCGGGACTGCGGGAGCAGTAGTTTTATCCCCATTTCATATTCATCCTTTTTCCACTGCGGGAGTGCGGGACTGCGGGAGCCATAGATTACCAGCTCAAACTTTCATCGACTTCGGGACTGCAGGAGCAAGCGTTCAATGTCACGCAATCGTGGCCGGGTATTCTGAAGTTGCTAACTTTGCACTATCGTAAGTTTCTCGCCGTTAGCAATGTTCGCGTCGTGCAATGATTATGTGGGCGAAGTATCCTGAAAATAAATTGGTACGAGCGGTTTCAGAGTAAATACCCTGAGAATTATAGATTCACATTTGTGCGCTCGCGTTGTCGTCAAAACTTCAAATTTGGTGATTTCACGTGGTTGTTGTGCAGAGTACCGCACGAGTATGTGATAAAATGCGTGCCGCACGTGCAGCACGATTAGTTTTTCTCTTTTAACCAATGATATTGTTGTTTCGTGGCGTTCTGGCCCGGGTTGCTCGAAGCATGGTTAGCGCTAACCAGCGTTAAATGCCATGGAAACCTATAGGTTTTGATGCCTCGTTACCAACGGTTAGCGCTAACCAGGCTTTGAGCAACCGGCCCCTGGTTGACGACCGCGTCGTAAATCGTAAAGTCCCTATATTATCACGTAAGAACGCTTGGGGGTGTAACGGTCATTCACTCCGATGAAGGCAGCTGTTTGCAACCGAAATATAGGTGTTGTTGTTCAAAAATTGTCTTTCTTCTTGAGTTCAAGTATATGCATATCCTCACAGCCGAACAACCAGCCTTGCATTATTATTTTAATTTGAGATTTGACCATTCTCGTTCCCAGTGCTGCGAACCTCTTGGCCAGCGCCACGGCCAAGAGGATCGAAGCTCTGGAAACGAGAATGAGATATGACCTACCTTTCCTGTAATGCGCATGTCGAAAAAAAAAATTTACTCAGCGTGGAAACAAGGCTGGGTAAAAACATCACTTGTTGTTATATAGCTGGAGTTTTTCCCGCTACAGCGCGCCCATTCATTGGCTAGTTCATGGTCACATGGCATTTAACAATGAAACTGTTTACCGCCAAATGCCATGAGCGGGCAACATTGCGAAAACTATTACGTCAAACGGGGAACAGTTCACTGTTACCCGCCAAATGTTGACCGCTGTTGCACGTGATCAGAGCGTGCAGTTGAAGGTGGCCTGATGTTGTCGCTGGAATCTGGGCGCTTCTTTCAAAATGTTTGACCCATTTGTTTTGCTATATAACAAATCACTTAATGACTGGTCCCTCGGGAAACAGTTCATTTTGTTTCCCTCGAATCTCAATGTTTCCCTCGGCTGCGCCTCGGGGAAACATTGAGATTCTCGGGAACCAAAATGAACTGTTTCCCTCGGGACCAGTCATTAAGTGTTTAATATCGGACAGTGCTGAAAACAGGTGCAACTGACGCATTGTGTTGGGATTGGTTTTTATTAATGAGGCGTTTTAAGAATTATTATGTGATCAAACTCGTGATGAGGAGTCAAAAGATACTGCCTCGTATGCAGGTTGTACCTTAACAATTTTGAACCATGGACCAGCCGTTATTTGCTCTTGCGAAGCTGCAGATCCAATGGAAATGGCCTAATACGCACGGAGAGGACAAGTTTGTTGGTGAGGTTTGGAGGCTTGCATATTGAACTGGCATTATGCTACGGACATTAGGTAAATGGCTGGATAAAAGTGGTTGGACATCTATCATGGTAAATTCTAGTGTTGCGACCCTTTTGCCGACTCTTTTACCTCAGCTAAGCATATCACAAGAACGAGAAGAGATCATCAAGTAACGTCCGCATCCCTGTATATTCTTCAACACCATGCATATGGGAAATTCATCACTTGAGCTGAAAATAGAGATTTTTACAGATTGGAGAGACAAGATGTCACTGTGATAGGTGCCACACTTCCTCTATGTTGGGCAGAGTCATGGAGATGCAACTACTTTGCGGTTGGTTAAAGCGTGTATAAAGACTAGCAAAACCAATTGCGCTATCCAATGGACAGTGATTTATCCGGTGAATAGCGTTATCCACCTTTGAACAACTGGGGCCTGATGTAAGTTGTGGCTAGTGTGAAAAGATTATAAAAAAAATCAAGTAATCTCGTACCCAGATCTCACTCTGTCACTGGAAATGTGAGATCTGGTAAAGTTCGAGAGTACACCATTTTTCATTGGCTACTAAAAAAAGGTTGCGGCAATGCAATCTACGCTCCGGTTGGCTTATTTCGCGGGGCACTTAGTGAAGGTTTGGTTTTCGCAAGCTCACGCTCTGTTTTGAATAAATTACAGTTGTGCGGAGGAAAGTTTTGTTTTTTCCGACGCCGGAAAAGCTTTACAGTTGAGGAAAATCACTTTAAAAATTTGCGACGTTTGTGTTAATGGTACCGACGAAATCCCCACGTACCCTGCCACTCGAATAAAGTTCTGCGTAGCTGGCTACGCGGTACGCAGAAACTAACAAATTCAAGTTGAAGTACGTAATTTATTCAAAAAAGTGTTTCTCGTTCTTAAAGCGTGACTCGCGAATTAAGTAGTGATCAATTGTGAATTTTACGGTTAGATTAACTACATTTTTCACGAGATCGTGTCAAGAAAATAGCGCTCGTTGCAGTGATTAGGTCTAAGCACTCTTTAACATTTTAGCTTTCAATTTACGGTTTGGTTAACTACACTTTTCACGAGATCGTGTGAAGAAAATAGCACTCGTTTATTGATTAAACCTAAGCGTTCGTTTCAGTGATTCTGCAATTGCTCCGACAATTAAATAATCTCGACCGTTCAAAAACAATCGCCTGTAGCGCTTCTTTCTGTTTCGGCTTAAGTTCAAGGTTTCCTTGTCCTCTGTCCAAAAGAATCTCTTCAAGAATACTCTCGAAATCCATTAACTATGCGCAAAATCACCCAAAATCACATCAGAGAGTACGAACATGCGCAGTGATAGAAAAGCCCGTATTCCGGGCCTCACTGGCTTTACCAGATCTCCCTTCCGTATGAACGTGGGAGATCTGGGTACGAGATTAAAAATCAAGTTGTAGCCCGTTGGTCACGTATTTCAGTGATCACGTGATAATCAAGAACGTGCCCTCACAACCTTCGTCATGTACTACCGGTCCCAACACAATGCATTACACCTGTTTTCAGCAATGTTCGATCCTAAAAATGTGATGTTAGTGCTCAGCCTCGTTTCCATGCTCGGCATTTTTTTATATGCGTATTACAGGAAAGGTAGCCCATATATCAAATGCCTCCATATCGCAAATAGAGATAAGTTTATGTACCAATTTAGTGCTTTTTTCACAAAACGAACAATTGGACGCCTTAACAGGTAAATTATATAAATAAGAACGAGCGTAACAAAACAAAAGCACGGGATCCTGGAGATGGGTCTGGTCAGTAATATAACCAAAACGAGGAAGGTTGATTGAACGGTGAAGGAATATATTTTATAAAGCCTTTCTTCATCAGGATTTTGCCAATCTCGTCCCCAAAATCCGCTTTTCTTTTGGTCAGCACCAAGATCATACAGTGAAACAACCTCAATGTAGTGGCCGCTCAATAGAGGTTCGTCAGAAGTTAATAATCTTTAGTAGAAACGTCACCTTATTCTAAAACAAACACCTTTAGAGGCTTGTGACAACTTTCGCACAACAGACAGCTCTAATACTGAACAAAAATACAGTATTGTGAGAAAAAAAAAATTCTCCTCAAAATGTTGAGATGAGGTTCTCCGAACTTGACATGAACAATCTAAATTATGGCGTAAACCGAGTTGATTTTATCACCGGAAAAGGAAGCAATGTCTGTAACTGAAACATTGCATTACGGGTCCATAATTAACTTTTAAAAGATTTGCAAGGGAGTCTGTTGCTGAAAAGCCAAACTTAGTGTTTTAAACTCTTGGTGGCCGCTTAATAGGTGAAAACAATAGGAGAACTCTGATCGGAACTGCCAAAAGGTGGCCGCGCGCGCTTAATACAGTTATTTCGGGACCTTGATTACTGGCCGCTTAATAGAGGGTGGCCGCTTAATGGAGGTTGAACTGTAGTTTATCACAGCCGAAATGCTGTTTCTCGTTTAAATGGAGTTCTACTTCGTCAGTTATCTATACAGTTAACGGGTCCTCCACGTTCCCTTAACGCAAAGACTAGCCTGCGTAGCTGGCGGTAAAGTATTGTAAGCGCGCGGAATAAAGTTTTGGCGGCGAAGCCGTGAGCAGGATGGGGAGGAGGACTAATCGCGGCTTCGCGGCTTCGCAGCTCGCGATTAGCGGCTCCGCCGCTAAAACTTCATTCCGCGCGCCTAAAATACCGTCAGCTCCCCAGGCTACGCACAGACGGGAGCTTGTCATGACAACCTCTTTTGTGCGGGTAGATTTGTGACGTAACTTCTCCACCCTACCCTACCCTTCAGCAATACGTGCTTCTCGAAAACGCGAAGGTTGAAGCCTGCAGTGTTCGCCTTCGCAAAACTCTGCGATGTTTACGGCTATTGAGAAGAGATCACGTGAAGCTATGGTCCTCGCAGTTATGAACGCAATTTTAGCAATTGCGGAGAAGCATGAAAAATTCAACTCCGTTGAAGTGCTGAAATTTTCAGGCTTCTCTACTCAACTGCTAAAATTGCGTTCATTACTGCGAAGAACATAGCTTCGCTTGATTTCATATCCGCAGTTCAATACATCAGTCATTTCATATATCATGTCGTCCATTGAGAAGAAAATGAATTATGTTATAACCTCCAAAATGAAAGAAGTTCAAGTTATCGAGGACAAAAGGGTTATGCTAAGACTTCATTATTTATTTACGATTGTTCTTTGCTTAAAAAGGCGAAAAAAAGGTTTTTTGGTGCTACCACACAAGATTTAATACATCAATGACACTGAACTATGGATCTGTGGAATTATTAAATTTTCAACCTCGGTTAATGCATTTTCGTGCTCTGGTTGGTTCATTCAATCTCGGTTATCAACGTTTGACCTTATATTGCAAATGATTGCGCTAAGCGTTGCTAAGCTTAACTTTTTTTCGCCGGAAAGCGAAATTTCTTTCTGAATAAAGCAAAAATAAAAAATAAAATCGTTTTTGTGGAAAGTTTGGATCAATTCCGACGTTTAGAAGTACGCGAAAGGTAACAAATGTTTTTGTGACGAGCCTGCGTCGGTCTGACCACAAGGTACTACACAACATCGCATCTTCATCAAGTTTTTCCATTTCGCTCGGATTTTCTCGCTTTTTTCGCTCGTATTTCGTACTTCCAAGCTTTTAGAGTTTAAGGAATTTAATACAACAATTATTCCATTCGCGCTTGTTGGATATGAGACTGGTTACGCCCCTCGTTGGCGATTACCATCTCATATTCAACGCGTGCTCATGGACACGTGACCAGTTTTTTTGCCACGAAGGCGAAGGGCGCGCACGGTCGACCTTTCCCACGACATAATAGATTCCACCCAATTATTTTATTGAAATCCAAGGGGCTATCTCACGGTCTGTTCGGGTTTTCGGAGAAATTTCAAAATAATCACGAGATTTGAGAGAAACAGACAAACAAACCATGTTATCGGCAACCAAAGTAAAGCCTTAGCACCCACTATCCTTCCGCGATCCATGAGCAAAATAGGAGAGTCCAGAAGCAATAAGTGTCAATCACGTGATTTCAGTCCATCTCTTTTGGTTGCATTTCATTTGTGTTGTTCTTCGCTGCTTGGTGATTATTACATTCTATGAATGGGCATTTCGCCTGTCAAGTAAGCAACAAAATCGCGTAAGGTAGCCCCTTCAAATGTGTCAGTCTCATCAACCTCCAATCTTGAGCCGCGAATGCTGTGTGGTATTTACTAAAACTGCTCGTTATTTCAAAATAAGTGAGTGCGAATTTTAAGAACCGAAAGAGCTCCACTCTTTTCGTTAATTTTAACTTAATACTTATACAAGTTTCTTGGCTAGGCTAAGGCGAGGCATACCTCTTACTACCCTCGTTTCCTCGGTCCGTACTGTAAAATTACGGACCGAGTTTTTTCCCGCTGATTTATAGCCCAAGCGCGAAGTACTCCGTTTGTAATTTTACGGTACGGACCGAGGAAACGACGTTAGTAAAATATTTATTATATCTCTGTGGTAATCAGCCAAGCGGCCGGGGAAAGGAAACTAGTTGAAGTCAAGCGGAAGGTTCAACTGCCACAAAGTTTGCCGTGTCAAAATCCGAAACACGAAATCTTCTAGGCTGATCGAAATAGTTGCTTGTAAGATTCAAACCGTTTTTCAAGTTAATGTAACAGAAGCATGAAGAAGTTTTATCGAAATTTCAAATTTAGGCCCGATTCACACGGTAGGCCGGAATTTGACCTGCCATTTTGTTCGCAGGGAATCGTGCAATATTTTCGCTCTGTTCACACGGAACTGACGAACCGGGTTAAAGTTTAACCTTTGTCAGTGGTTTTACCATCTGTTCATTCGCAGAGCGCTACTTAACGAAATCTAATATGGCGTCAAGAACGAGAAAGGCTAACGATAGTAGCTTAGTTACCACGCATCCATGCAACCACGCCTTTGCCGTGCAGAAATTAAGACGGTTAATGTGTTCACAGCGCTCCGGTTAAATTTTCGACCCTACCGGGTAAAAATTCGTCCCCGATTTGGGCATTGAAATTTTTGAACGAAGAGGCGTCTAAGTTTTCGTATGTTTTGCGTGGTTCCGTGTGAACAAAACCCCTAAATACACTAATCTTCAGCCGGTGGAAAATTCGTCCGGTACCGTGTGAATCGGGCCTTTGCAGGCCGTACAGCGGGCCCTATTGTTGAATTAGCCAAACATTTTGCATAAGCATTGGTTGTTGATACTGGCTAATTAATAAAGAAGTAAAAATAAAGAAACAAAAAAAGTTATTCCACAACGACTATCCTTAGTTCATTCCCACTGCGGTTAGAAGTAATTTCTTGTAGTCGCCACTGCAGTCTCCTTGGATCATCTTGTACAACGTCTTGTGATACTTCTGAAGGAACGCTGCTTTGATTTCCACAAGATCAATCTGAAACATGACAAGATTAGAGAAATTGAAGTAATAACCTAAAGTTAAAGAAGAATCACATGCTACAACGGTTGATTAACCAAATGAATTACTTACCAATCCGCTAATCATGACGCGAAGCTAATTCATGGATCCAACTCAAAGAGCAAGAAAACGCGAGCGAGTGACTCACAAGAGCTTTTGCATCTGATTGGCTGACTAGTCAAGCCAATCCCTGGACGCAGCCACCCAAATCTTGAGGAACCGTGCAATTAATTGTTCGCGATACTCGGTTGAAAACAACTCCAAATGCTCATTCTCTCCTAAAGTGAGCCAGGGACGACTATATAATCAGTCGTGTTCTACTGGAATCAACCGCTCAGATTGGTTGGGTATTTCCACTGGTTCTACTGGGTAAAAACCGTTTTCGGTTTGTTTGGTTGATCAACTTTTTCAACCGGCATCAAAGTAGGTTGAAAAGGTTGAAAAGGCATGGGAAGCGACCGCTGTCGCTTACGCCGGCTTTTTAAACACGACGGCGGGCTCCAGGCATTTTGTTTTCCTTCAAGGTCTGGTAATGAGTGTTCCCAGGAGTTATCGCGTTTCAACGGAAAACGGTTGGAAAAGTGAAACCTCAACCACTTCAACTTAATCCTGTTGGGTTTGAAACGGTTGATTACAAAAGAACACGACCTTAGCATCGCGTTTACGTGGAACGGAAAAAGTAAAACACCAGGCTGCTGTTCGTCACACAAGAACGAAAATTCTCTTATCTAACGTCTTTCTCTTTTTGAGACTGGAAGTTTCGTTATATTTGTGGACAGCATGCACGAAAATAGAGGGAAACAACTTTTCTAAATCTCTCTAAGAGAGGACACTTACTTCTGAGCGGGAAACAACAATTCTGACCAAGGTAGCATCATCAGTCCCAGCCCCCTTCATGCTCTTCCAAAGTCGATCAGCAAAGTACTCGGCAGGATTTCTTGAACATTGCACTGAAAAATTATATTTCACACAGCTCGAAGCCAACGGAATCACATTTATTCGACAGTTTGTTAGCACGCATCTATCACAACCAACTATCTTTCATTCGGGCATATAACTAATAAAACTTTACTTAAGGATCCGATGTACTACTCTACCTACCAATGCACTTGAAACCGGCTCTGAGGTCTCCTGACATTTCACGGTCAATACTGTTCAAAATGTCGCGCTGGGCAATCTGTAAATAAGCATCAATCACTTAATAACAGACTTCAAACTCAAGTAAATTAGAAACTAAAAAGTCATTGCATTAAGTTTTGCCTTGAAAATTTGCACGTTAAGTTTCCTTTGAATGGTGAACAGTTTAATGTTGAATACAAGTACCACCCGTGCAAAGAAAAGTGAACTGACAAACTAGCGTTGAAATGTAATATCCATGTTACAATACTTTTCGGATTTTCAAGGTTTTTAAAGACTAAAGAATAGGTACATTTTCCAATGTATAACCTTCTATTTATGTCATTTCTAAGCCGCGGGAAACCCCGCCAAAAATACGCTCTGCAATAGAAATTATCAAGTGCTTACTGCCGTCATTTGGAAAGACCGGCTATTTCCATTCGGGCTACGCGCAACAAATGTGAAAATCGTATGCAACAATCGTAACCCTAAATTCAGGTACCAATAGGTAGGAAAAACGGTATAAGATCATAAGAGCCTATTACCATCTCCAGAGATACCGGATAAAGGTGGAAGACCTACCCATCGTTATGACAAACAAGACAGTGCATAAAGCAGGAAATCTCGACCACGGCCGCTTTAGGACAACAATGATAAAAGCCTAGCACTCATCAAAATAACAGACACTTACTCTAACATATTCATCAAAAGTTGCTCTCAACTGGGGAAAGCTTCTGGAAGCAAGGACGACATTGAAGCGAGACTCATCTGTTCCCCACTTCTTTTCTCCAGCCTTCAAGAAAGAACGAAAGTTAACTACAATACTTCAGCGGAGGATGCAGGTTTTCTTCACCCTTTAACTTCTTGCCCTCTCAAGAGTGGGGAATCTTGCCGGGAAATATGAACAGAATTTCATGCAAGTTACATTTTGGTTATAACTAGTGACGGAACTCAGTTTCCCTTGTGCCACGTTATCTAAGCTCACCAGAGTGCGACAACACGATATCCTGTAATGGCACCAAAAGTGTAAGGCGGATTTTGGAAGCCAGCTTTCATCATCCCAATGGCCAGGCTGGGCGCCTTCCCCCCCCCCCCCCCCCATCCCCCCAAACCCCTTTTAATTCCTGTTCCCTCTGCCTTTAACGCAATGGAAGGGTACTTTCTAGTAACGCCAACTAGGAAGATATACGTGAGCTCTTTGTGAGCATAAGACAAACAGAACAACAATTTACTCAATTCCTTCTGATTGGTCGGGTTGGTAAGATTGGATGACCCTTTCATTTAACTTGAAACCGAATTCCTTCTACTCAAACATACCTGGAACAAGTCTTGTGCCTCTTTCTTTGCCTTTTCAACGTTCACTGTCGTAGTCTCGTCTCTATTGCCCTGGAGAAGGTAAATTTACGGGCAACAGGAGTTACGCAATGGGGGCTGTATTGATGAGGAATTATCAGAACTTTTCCTTTGCTGCTTCGACCCTCAATCTTACCTGGCACATTGAAACTAGCAGTCGTTTGAAATGGCCACTGGTTTCACTAACACAGTCCTTTTCCAAGTCCCGCTTGTAATCTACGTTAAAAAAGAAAGACATCACTTCACATGAATAAAACAACCATCTAACCGGTTACATCTCAGCAAGTGGCGAGTCTTCTAACCCACAAGTCATAAAACTGTACGAACTCACAATGTCTTGAGTGAGTATATTGTGGTCCTGCGGTGACTGACATTTGGACGAGCTGAGCTGACAACTTGTTTGCTCAGTTGGTTGAGCATCGGGTGACCGCGTGCGGTAGATACCGAGAACAGGTTTGGACCCTGGCAGGACTAACACCGAGGGTATCAAAATGACTGAGGAGAAAGTGCTTATCCAAAAAGACTGCAGTCTTTTTGGCTAAGGATTACAAACTGTTGGGACGTGTCTCATAACTCTTCCTCCAGAACCCACAGTTTGGTAATCTATTTATGTTGTTGTCACCAATTTATCCCACACGTTTTCAGATGCATGTACCCGCTTGGAAGTAAACAACAACATGCCAACATTATTCTTATTTCACCTTTCGTTAACTTGTAGACTGGAAAGTTCAAATTCTAACGAAGAGTTTCATTTTCTAATGCCATCAAGATCTCTATCCGAAGCGATTAAGCAGTTACATGTGTATCGTGCACAGAGATTGACTAAACAGGATCCATTTGTTGGATTCTGATGCCACAAATGATTTGCATACAAAAGTACTGGTCAAAAGGTGAACTTCAGGGTCTGGCAGTTAACGAAAGGCCCGTCAATGAAATATGGAAAAACAAGACTCACATTCTGTGTAGGACCTCTTAATTTCAGCAATTTCCTGTGCACAAGAAAACAAAAAAAAAAAAAACATTACAATGCAAGGAAGAGCAAAAAGAAGGAAACCGGTCAACATAAGTTATATGGAAAAACTTAAACAAGGTTTAGCAATGTAAATACGATTCAATTATACGTTTTAAACTTAACCGTATAAAATTATTTTTCTCTAAATGTAGTTGAAACAAAATTGGGTACTCTCGCTTCCATCACAGTGTTTCTGTGAAAAATATATTTTTAAAGCCAAAATGGCCAAGTGATATTTTGACCTCGCTAACTGCAACGAAAAGTGATGGAGCACGTTCATAACGTAAAAAGTCCAGGTTGTCCCTGTTTCAAAAGCCGGGCAACTAAACCCATGAATTAGGCTGCCCTGGTAAATCCTGGGTTGCCTATTTAGGAAACCCCTACGATCGAATGCACATTGTGTTGAAATGCAATCACATGGTGATGGAGCTTGAGTATCCCATAGTTCTTGGTGTGTGCCAGTGTGTTTTTTTGTGGAAGTCTGGGTTTAAAGGGGCTATGTAACATTATTTTAGGGCGTTTAAGGGAAATCCTGTTTAATACCGAGTTTAGAACTCGAAAAATAGTGATGTTGAATTCCTTTACTGATAAAATAGTTGTTAGATCACAAAACAAGATGATTCTGAGTGAAAACGACCTTTATCCAGGCGATTTTCCATAAACTTGAAAAACCTCGGGCCGACTTTTTTCTAGCACAGTTGCTAAATGCAATCCATTTCAATTTTGTCCATTTGTGTCCATCCATGCTTTTTTTTCCTTTTGCTGTATTTCTTTTATGTGTTTAACAGGTTTAAGTGATTATTGCAATGTTTCATTCTACTTTTTGGGCATTTTGGGTGTCACAAAATTAAATCATTTTGCATGACATAGCCCTCTTGAGTTTTAGCATTTTTCGATATCCATCGCCTAAATGTTTGTCATATTGCCTCTGCATTTTCCTATCTGGTATTGTTTTGCAAAAGTCACAGATATTCAAAAACAAGGGAAAATGCTCAGCTGCAGCAATTTAATCATTGTCAACGTTGCACTATAGTCACATTGGCAATAGAAAACCGACAAGTGAGTCGGGTGCTGCTTTTGTAATTCACCGTTTCTATATTAGCTGGGTTGTTCGTTGTTTTTTCCGTCAGGCAACCAGGCGTTTCGTTTTACCAAAAACTGGTCACCCGGTAAACATCTTTGTCCTCTGGGACGACCGGACAACTGCTAAGTTTGAGCACTGGTTTTAAGTAGGGTAAAATATTCACTACTACATACTGCTCTTTTTTGTACATTGTATTATGGATAATAACATAATAAATTTTATAAAAATTTTCATAGTGCACCTTTCCATAGAAACAAAATAAACAAAACAATCTTGGAAGCCATAAAATAATTTGCAAAATTACAAAATAAGGCATGCTACACTGTAAGCTATCAGCCTTTTTTTGGCTTTCAAAGCTGGGGCTAAAAGCAGTATACCATCATTAGATCACAAGGTCAAAGAAGAGTTTTCTCTTGACATGCACTATATAACATACTTTGGTATTGGATTTTGACAATTACATGTAAGATTCAAAGGAACCCATCTATAATAATAATTATTATTAACTTAAATTTCTTGGTAAAAAATGCCAGGGGTTTGGATTGACAACTAATGAATATCCATAACAGACCTTATTTGTGCGAGTACAGAGAATGTCAATCAAAGTCTCTTCATCTGTCCCTGCCCCCTGAGGAAAAAACAACATAACGGAAGATTTTATAAACAAATTTATTGTGCTCATTTTGTGGCTACTTATCAAGTGTAAATGGGGCAAAACAAGTTCTTTCCTTACCCTCATTGCACGTCTTAAACACTTAGCATCGTACAACGATGCTGGTTCCAGCAAAGCTAA
>NC_090874.1:47987662-48000162 GCF_036669935.1 Montipora foliosa | reverse complement strand
TAGAATTCTATAGGAATTCCGTCATTCCCAGGAGTTTTGTTGGTTTGAAAGCTTTCGAGGATATTGTAACATTCCTCACCTGAAATTTTGTCTTCGCAGGTCAACTTTTGTTCTTCGGTTAATTGAGGTATATTCAAATTCTCTAGAAACTTTACAATGTTCTGACGGTTTTCCGCATCACTATTTGAACTTTTGTATAACTCTCGATAAAAACGTTTTTGTTCTTGAAGAATGTCATAGGGATCTGTCTTTACGACGCCGCTTATTACTAGTTTCCTTATATGCTTTTTTACATGATTTCTTTTTTCTAAGTTTAGGAAGTATTTGGTATTTTTCTCGCCGTGTTCATGCCATCGTGCTCGGGCACGGATTATTATTCCGTTGACTTTTTCATCATAAAATGATTCGAGCTTATCCCTAGCCGCATTTAAATTGTCGCCATTCGAATCATTGGGGTTCGTTTCGAAAACCTGTTTCGCTTCAGTATATTCTTTTTCAAGTTTTGATCCTCTTTCGTTTCTCTCCTTTGCCTTCTTTTTGGAATATTTTATAGCATGAGCTCTTATGTTATATTTTATCCAGTCCCAAATGTTACGGTGGTCTGAAAGTTCTTTTCGGCCTTCCGTGATCCAAATTGGTACCATTCTTGTAAGGTCATCAATGTACTCATCATCCTCCAATATGGAGGTGTTCATCTTCCAGAACCCAGGACCCTTGGCCTCTTTGTCCACGTTCCCAAATTCTAAATATATAGCAGAATGGTCAGTTCTGATGGCGGGGATTATATTTGTGGCTTTGACCCAGTCGTGTAAATTGTTAGAGATCAACCAATAATCCAGGCGACAAAATATCGGCGGAAATTGTTGACTCCAGGTAAAACTTTTAGTTTGTGGGTTTTTAACTCTCCATATATCTACAAGATCTAATTGACTTTGGACATCATTGATGGAATTTATCACAGATTTCCTAGGTGTCATTATGCCACCTTTTTTGTCCAGTATAGGATTCAGAGGACAATTGAAATCACCTCCAATCACAATATTTTCTTCTGAATCTAAATTTTCGGTCTTCAGCTTAGTTAACACATTTTTGAGGAATTTAATGATGTCTTCGTCTTTGTTTGGTGCATAAATGTTTACAAGAACATACATTTTATCTTTGATAGCGGCTTTAAGAACGATATACCTCCCCGATGTATCTACAATCTGAGAGTGAATAACGCAGTCAAGACCTTTTTTGATCAAGATTGCAACACCTCGAGAGTTTGAGCTCCCATGGGAGCAAATAAGTTCTGCACCCCATTCGTTTTTCCATTTTAACTGTGTTGACAATGTCGAATGAGTTTCTTGCAGGAATATTATATCCGAGTTTCGTTTTCGACACCACGTGAAAATTGTTCGCCTTTTTCTGAAATTGCTTAGTCCCCTCGCATTGAGAGATAGTAGATTAAGAGAATGATCGGTCATTGTAGCTGAATCGGGGAAGTGATATTATAGAAGAAGTCATATAAAACGAAAATGAAAACGATGGTATAGCAGAGTGCAAGAAAGTATAATGCACATAAACCGATAATATTCGCCTAAAACAAATTATTAATCTACAAAAAAACATACAGTAACGTATGAAGTAAGAAGTTTCCCGAGCATTCACATTTCTAATTAAACAAGAAGGGTTAAGTAGTTTAACACTTATTACACACATAAACCTTAAGCTAAATTAAACTATAGATGTGCTGTCGCGCTGTGACCGCTTTGGCTTTGGTTTCCGCTGTTTCTTGTGTCCATAATGAGACCATAGTATGGGAGATTGGTTGTTTCTTCACCTCTGTAGATTTGCCCGTTTATAATTAGCTTATCAACTTTGAAATAGGCTGTTTGCTTTCTCTGTTTGGCCTTTTTCAAGATGGGATATAACGTTTTCTGTATTTCATCAATTTCCCGGGGGAAATCATTCGCAATTGAAATGTTGGTGTTTTTCAAGTTTTTAACAAAAGACCAAACATACTCCTTGTCCTGAAAGAAGCTGAATTTAGCTATAATAGGCCTAGGTTTGGAGTTCTGTCCTCGACTGGTATTCTTCTTAGTAGGGATGCGGTGAACGCGTTCGAAACGGATTTGTTCGATATTTTCCTCTGGGATCTTAAGTTTATCGCGCATCACTTTTTTTAATTGATCTTCAGCAGAAGTTGACTCACCTCTTCCTTCTGGAACATTAAACACTTTTAAATTTTTCACGTCTTGTGTATGCTTCTAACTTGATGTTGCGGCATTCAAGATGTTTTATTTTAGCATTGAGGTCTTCCAGATTCTTTGCGTGGGTTTCCAGTGTTGCACACGTGGCGGTTGAAGACAAATTCAGGTCGACGATGTCTTTTTGAGCGATGTTCAGGCTTTCTTGTAAACTTTTGTTTTCTTTTTCCAATTCTACCACTCTACCTTGCATAGCCTCTAACTCGCCGAGTCTTGTTAGCACTTTGTCAAGCTTTTCACTGACTTCATCTAGTTTGCCACGACAATGGCCGTCGGCTTCGTCGAACGCATCTTCCCCGTCAGTCTGAGAGCCGCTTTCCCTTAACCGTTTGCGACTATCGGCTCGGGCGTCTTCTTTTCCCATGTTATTTAAGCGAATGAAAGCCAAGCAGCCTTCGTTGATTACATTATTTTACAAGCTTTGAATTTCATCTAAAGGAGCTAGCAAGAACACGTCCGCCTTCGACGAAGGCCAGGTTACATATAAACTACTTATACAATCGCACACAGTTTGTTAAGATTGACAATACTAAATCCAACTATGAAACGATTGTTTGTGGTATACCGCAAGGATCAACGCTTGGTCCACTCTTATTTTTACTATATATTAATGACTTGCCAAATTGTTCCAAGAAACTATCATTACGAATCTTTGCTGATGACACAAATATGTTTTACACAAGTGATAAGCTACATGATCTTGAAACAGTCATGAATGAGGAATTGAAATTTGTTTTTGAGTACTGCATCATAAACAAGCTATCCATAAACCTTGCTAAGACTAACTATATGTTAATCTCATCTTCAAGATCTAGTGGAAGTATAAACTTGGTGCATAATATTGAATGCAAAAGTCAAATAAAATACCTAGGAGTCTATATTGATCAAAATCTACATTGGGGACCCCAGATTCAACATATTAATAACAAACTAGCGAAAAATGTAGGCATCGTTAACAAATTAAGATATTATGTAGACCGTCATACTTTAAGGCAGTTGTATTTTTCTTTCATTTACCCATATATGACTTATGGTATTACAAGCTGGGGTAGTGCTTGCAAGACCAGGTTATATAAAATTAAAACTAAACTGAACAAATGTTTTTGCAGCATGTTCTTTGCTAATAGCAGGGACAATGCTGTGCCATACTTCAGTCTTTTAGAAATTCTTTCACTTGAAAACATTTTCATATATAAAATAATTAATAACACATCAAATGTCCCTACGATATTCAAAGAAGTCTTACCCCAACCTCCGAGGTTCATAGTTACAACACTAGATTTGTATCAAACCATAATCTTTATCGGCCAAGGATAAGAAATAGTTATGGAGCTGCCACTTTTGCTTTTGCTGGATCTAAAGTCTGGGAAAACATTCCCTCTAAATTAAAAACACTCTCTTATAATAGCTTCTATCAAAAATACAAACTGTACCTTTTGAGTACCCAATGAATAATATTTGATATCTGCCGTCACTGTCAATAATCGTTTTAATTTTTTTTTTTTGCTATAAAATTATGAAATTGTATGTAAGAAGATATGCATTTTTAATTTTCCTTTCTCCGTTATGCATTGCTTGTAAGTTTATGTAAATGTCTTTGTACGCCAGTTAGTTAGACGTGGCAGTGACCAACTCGAAAGCTTAAGCTCCTTTGGTCACAGTGCACATTTTACCTTTGATTACTTATGTAATTTGTTGTTTCCTTTTTTTTTCCTTCTTATTTTTGTAATCTATAATAATCACTTTGCTGTAACCTCTTGAAATAGAGCAAAAATAAAAAATCACAAATAAGAAAAAAACAAATATACACCATGTAGCTGCCGCACGAATAAGGCCCATTTAATGCTACATGTACTTCCCAAAAGTGACACATACACATTTTTCCCCTCCTAGACAGAAGCAAAAACAATGTTATTCAATAAGTTACTTTACATAATTTTTTACATTTCAGTATTTCATTAATAGGCTAAAATACCCACTGTTTTCAAAGACATTGCAGCCATCTGAGAAGTGGGCACATTCTGTTAAGACATAAACCAACAAAGGTGTTAAGTATGCTGAAAACAGGATTAGAAGCTGAACAATTAAATTTATGATGGTCTCCTGAGATTACAACAATCCAATTTCATTTCTAGGGAGGTGGGGTAAGTAGACATCCAAGGGGAGTAGGGTAAAAAGCTGCTACATTTGCAGTCAATTAGCAGAAATCCTATAATATCTACCAAATACATGTCACGGGTTTAGTTAAAATGACTAAACTCCAGGGAGGGGTTGTTCAAAAGTTGATTAATACTAACTTCAGATTAAGAATTAACCAAGGAGTTTATTTGTCAACTCCTAAAATGCTGTTCAACGCTGATATTCAGCAAGACTTTACATTAGAAGTCAATCTTGAAAAACAAAAATGAGCAAAAGAAACTTTCACCACAAAGTTGAAAACATGAAACAAAAGTTTTGCGCTAATCGTGGATTAAATCAATCGGCATGCGAACAACTGGGCCCAGGCTGTTACAAAACCCCTACAGTTGTCTTTCAAGATTGCAAAAAGGTAAGTTATTTTGAAAATTCTTGTCTTTTTTTAAGCAGTTGTGCCCCTCTTTGGTTCAGTTACCTTTCTTTTTTTCTAAAGATTTAAATTATGATCATCTTATGTGCCACAAAGTTTGCCAAAAATTATGTGACACAACCCCTTTAAACAATTAAAGATTGGTCACTCTTTTAACCCTTTCCTGCTCAAGACTGACGCTAATAGATTTTACTCTGTTTAATGCCAGATGATTTTCCTTGTCAATGGGGGCCCCTCACAGACAGGAAAGGGTTAATTAACCCATTGACTCCTCGGAGTGAGACCTACCAGATTTTACCCTAAGGCCAGTCAATTATACTCGCCAACTGGGTTGTCCTAGGGTAGCTGAAGGGTCAATGGGTCATAAAATACCATCAACATGGTTTTCCAGAAATAACGCAGTATTCAGTAATGATATTGCTCACTTCTGCGCTGACTTGTAAATTATTGCCTGAACAGGTGCTTGTCAATGCTCGTGAAATTGTCTAGGTATTAGCTTTGCCAAAATTTAGACACAGCAGGTGAAATATTATTATAATACTTCTTAAAAATGATAAAATAATATTGCTTGTAATCTCGCAATCTGATTGGCTAAGTTGCCATTGTTGATAAGAGTCTAGACAACTCTGCTAGCCTCATGCTCGCGTCAATGTGTCATGCACTGTAATAGCCAATCAGGAATGCTAATTTTGGGAAATAAACCAATCAGATCTTTCTTTGTGTCATGATCTTGGTGATGCTCTGAAATAAAAATTTTCTTTGGCGTTGGATATTGTGGACTCACTCGGCTGCGCCTCGTGAATCCACAACATTTTGACCACTGTGATGACAAATATTGTTGTCCATAAGAGAACAGACAATGCTGAATCACTTTCGATTTGTTAAATTCCTTACAGCATTAGAAGGTGGTTGAGGCCTTGCTGGCTTTTGCTGAGGGGAAGATGCTGGAGGTCCACTGGCAGGTGGTTGAGCACTTAGATTTGCAGGAGCTGTGTTATAAAAGAACCTTATTCAAGAACAAGATCAAGGTAAAGAATGATGTATAGATTTGACCAAACAATACTCAGAGCACCACATCAAATAAATGGAGAAAGAAACACAAGTCCTAACTGAGAATTTAATTTGGGATGTTAGGAGGTCAAGTTCAAATCAGACATCCAGATGATATTTTTAGGGATAATGGTTGCCAAGTTTTGTCTAATTTTAAAGCAATGAAAACAAAGTTCTCTTTTAAGTCAAATCTGCTTCAATTTGACTGGAATGTTGGACACAACAGTGTCACTCTGACTGGCCTTTTGAAGAACAAGAATTTTGATGCCATCGAATGGTATAGCTACGAGAAAACAAAACCTAGCAAGCAAGAGTAATCCATGCAAAAAGGGAAAAAACTACCCTAGGTAGCAAACTAATAAAGAAAACAAAACCTAGATAAGTTTTGGCATCTCTTATGGCCAAACTAATAATATTAAAACAACATCAATCTGTTATGTTCTATACTGTGATCAAATGGATGATGTGCACCACCCCACTTCCCTGTGGGAGTAGAGACAAAACTTGAACTAAGATTTAATTTCAATTTATCTCAGGACAACACATGCACTAAACTGTTCCTGTCCCTCTGATAGTTCTTCTCCAAAATTATCCCAACCAAACTGCATTACCTTGAGCAGCATAGTTCTGCTGTGGTGGTTGCTGTCCATAACTCTGCTGTGGAGGCTGCTGTGCACCATATCCAGGTTGATAACCACTGCTTTGTGATGGGGGACCATACCCACTTGAGGGATGTGCTCCATATCCAACCCCAGAGGCTGGGGCACCATATCCACTTGAAGGAGGGGGTGGGGCTCCATAACCAGGTGCTGAAGGTGGAGCGCCATAGCCTCCAGCTGGGGACGGAGCACCATAACCTCCTGTTGGGGGTGGAGCACCATAGCCACCTGTTGGAGGTGGAGCTCCATATCCGAGTTGTGGTCCTCCTGGAACAACACCTGGCATTACACCTAATTAAGTAGGGAGATAACACAAAGTTCTGTTGAAGATGTTGACGAAACAAAGAAATTTACACATATCCTTTTTGGGGAGGTCTTAAGGTCTTTCTAAGGATCAGAAGTACCTTGAGATGATGTCATATCTCATCAATTGAATTTTAATTAAACCTACACTGTATGCACAAAACATCAGTTGGGGGAGAAACAAACAGTAATAGGCCCTTCAAGGTACACAATTAAAGAAAAAGACACATTTTACCAAATAAACACATGGCCTTAAAATCTCCTTCTTTGTAACATGCAGTGCTACTTACCTGGAGCTGGTGGGTAACCTCCCCCTTGGGGAGGAGGGTAGCCACCAGGTGGAGGGTAGCCTTGTGTAGGAGGATAACCACCAGGGTAATCAGTCCCAGGAGGATAACCTGTTAGAGGGGGATATCCTGATGGAACAGGAGGGTACCCGCCAGCAGCAGGTGGATATCCTGAACCTGGGCCTGGGGGATAACCCGGCTGAAAGAAAGGAAAAAAAGGGAAAAAAATACAATGTATTATAGGTGCCCATGAAGTAAAAAATACCTTACTTTCTTTCAAAATGAGGAAGAATGGTGTTTTCTATTTTGGAATATCTCCTATCATTCCAGAGATATTCAAGCATTTGTTCAAAAACTGATGTACACTAATGACGCCAAGTTTGAACTACACCCATCCAATGTTTTCGGAGATATTATCCTCATTTTGTGATTAATTTTATTACAGTCATGTGTTCAGTTTATGACAATCCATTTTTGAACAAAAACTTGAACCCAAAATAGAAAACACCATTCTTCATCCTTTTAAAGGTCTTTAAAATAAGCAAAAGATATTTTTTACTTCATACATGTAGGCACATCAAAATTAAGTGTTTTTAAGAACTGAAGAGTTACCGTAAACGTCCATGTATAAGCCGCATCCGTAGATAAGCCACACCCCGAATTTAAAAGCGCAGATTTTGGAAAAAAATGTAATACAATAAAGTTTTAAGTTCCAGTAACGTTCTCTTGCTATAAACCAACAAGGACAAACAATCAAGGTTTCACCATAAAGTTGAAATTCCTTCGATATTGAAACAAAACGAGTGCTTAGTAGCCAAGTTTTAAATGTGGGGAGGAGTCTGGACCAGGGCCTGGGTATCATGACCACGTCTATATAAAGATGTACCCGCAATAGGCGAAAAAATTCATGCAGAATGGGAGCTTGATAATGCAGTCAACAAATTTGCCGAGAAGATGGTCAAGGACAACGAAACAGTTGGCCATTTACCTCGTGAGTACTTGTGAATTTTGTGGTATTTTATCGCACGTGGCGGAAAGATATGCGTGGAAGTGACTGGCCGAAGACCTCACTGCAAACAGCTGTGCGGAGGAATGGAGATTCCTTGTAGGTTGGTGTTTACTTGTTCGAGTAAAGCGAAAATTAATCGCTTGAAAGAAGTCTTGAAGAGCAAGATTCGCCGATAAACACTTGAAGACACAAACGGCTCCTTTAGGAGCCACCACTGATTAAAAAGTCAATGAACAACAGCAGCATGCTCTCAGTTTCTTTTATGCTTCTTTACTGAGATCGTAAGAAGTTGTATGAATATTAATTAGGTTTGTTAAAACTCCAAACACAGATGTATCCATGGATAAGCCGCACCCTTGATTTATGGCTTCAATTTTGTGAAAAAAAAGTGCGGCTTATACATGGACGTTTACGGTAATCAATCAAACCACAACAGTAACAATTTTCATACCCCAGAAGGAGGATATCCTGGACCACCATAAGGAGGATATGACATTGTAAGTTTGTCAATGAAGCTGGGGAAGTAAGCAAAATTCAAGAAACACCTGCATTATTATTTGGACAGCAACTATTAACCCTTTAACTCCCAATAGTGCCACTTATAGATTTTACTCTGTCTAACGCCAGACGATTTTACTCGTCAATGGGGAACCCCAAGGGGCTGAAAGGGTTAAAATAAATTGCATCTTTCACATACCCATGCCAATATTGCCAGACCCTAACTCTTTCAGATTTAAATGATACAAGATTTCAATACCACCTATAATACTATGTTGTTTTCTTTCAATTTTTGAGTGCGTCAAACAATGAAAGAATTCATTATTCTCGGGGACGTTTTCTGACAAGATGGCAGTGAAAGGTGTTTAAGATTCATGTGTCAGTTTGGGGTTTTCCATATTGATCTTGGTGGACAAAATCAACATACATGTAATTAATATAGAATCTGCCTTCCAAAAACATCTTAGTAACAAACTCATTCAAAAAATAAACTATCAAAACCCAATACAATATTGCATACATCTCATATTATTTGCCTTTTACTTCTAAGCATAAATGTGACCTATGTATGAACCAAAAATTTAAGGGACAAACAATCACAAACTAGAGTAGAAGTACAATAATTAAAGAGCTGTGTGTGTTGCAGGTTATTTGCACCTTGCCTATTTTTTTTTGAAGACTGACACCTTTCTTAATAATGCATTGTTAAAAGCTTCTAACATCAGTAGGACTAATATTAATGTATTATAAGATGCCAGATGCCAGATGCCATGATTGACATACTTTTATGGCTATCAAAAAAGATGGTTACAGTGCATTTCACAAAACTTTTGACAGGCGATTTGCGAAATTTGTTGTGAATTTCATAAGTTCGCTTTGGACTTGAGAATTTCATTACGTAACTGTCAATCAAATGGCGAACTTCGAAACAAACTTGGGAATTTCACGCTGAACTTCGTGGGAATGAGCACTGAACACTCATCACAAAAATGCGTTGTCCACGCAAGCTGCTAAATACTGGTAAAGTATATTTTCATTTTCAAGAGTCAGTGATTCCTGTGGAATAACGCTGAATTTCTTAAAAGAATATGAACCAAAATCTTGCGTTACGCTGTGGCTGCATGCAGGCGACGGGACATTTTCGGGCAAACATTGGAACGTTATTCTATACCAGTTTGTTTTGGATTGCTGGGGTGGTACATGTAGTTTTACAACACTCCATATAATTATTCACATCATTCAGCATGCGCTGACCGAGTGACATTTCTTCATTTTGTTGTCTTCGATATTCCCCCTGCGAACGAAAATATCAACAATTTTGGCAATGGTTTTTTGGGAAGTCTCATTTCTTGTCCTATTTGAGATGGTCCTTTCCATTCTAACATTCTAACCAGCTTTCAATAATTTTCTGCCGAACAAAACTTGGAATTGCCTTGCACAGTGAAGGCACTCATTTCAAAACAACAACCGAGAGCAATGGTGAAATTACTTCGCCACATTCCCACGAAGTTCGGCTTGAAATTCCCAAGTTCGTTTCAAAGTTTGCCATTTGATTGACAGTTACGCATTGAAATTCCCAAGTTTGAAGCGAACTTATGAAATTTACAACGAACTTTGCAAATCGCCTGTCAAAAGTTTTGTGAAATGCACTTTAGAGCTGTTCTAAATTTCACTGTCATGCCAATGTCCTGTGGCACAACTTATCTTGAAACAAAAAACACAGATCCCAATTCATTACTTGAATTTTAGGGGGATCTTGCTCTTGAACTCGAATGGTCCCAAATTAATCAAATGGGCACAAAAATGAACCTGTTTGTCCAGGGAACCCTAACTTGCAATCACGTCGAAATCTTGATCATACCGGTTTATCAAATTTCACATTCATTCTCGGACCCCTCACGTCATGTCAGTGTGTATGTATCATAAATATGGCTTATCCTAGCACAATATGCTAAGAAACCTAAATGCAATTTATATAAGTTGATATTTTGAGAAAAGGACGTAGCCTTGAGTGAAGCTATTAGTCTCTCCCCTCGGGGCTTTACAACGTTTTTCGGGGGACTTCAGCCAGACTGCTTATTACACAGTTTACAATTTTATTTTAGGAAGCGAAAGATGTCCCCGTTCAGATAAGGTCAGACCACAACACCGGGGACTACGTCCCCTACTCTTAACGAACATTTGCAGATGTAATTACAAAGGCAGCACATTCTCCTCAGTTATTTTAAGACCCTGAGTGTTGGTCCGGCCGGAGTCGAACTCACGACCTCCCGCATGACAGAACAATGCTCAACCAACTGAGCCACCGATGCTCGGTGTGCATTCACTAAGTATGAGAGCATTTTTTTGTTGTCCTGATTCCAACTTAAGTTATTCGAATATTGATTTTAAGAGAAAGTGGGCAAGCCCCTTTTCTTGCATTGTGCACGACAGTAGCTTGGTTTTGCGTTTAACATGCATACTGAAGGGCCGCGAAGATCACTTCATGATTGTTGGTGTTACATTTAAGAAATACAGCTGTACATACACATGGTAACTCACCTTAAAATCAAGGCGCAATCAAATCAAGTTGAAGTTGGCTTTCGATGACAAGGAAGTTCTTTGAAGTGTTTTGGAACGAAGCCTGTGAAAGGGATCGAGGAGGACAAGTATCACCGGGGGAGGAGGGCATACCATATTTGGTGTGGATGTCCAAATTTGGCAGTTTACGTACATGTGCCTTCGCCAGTGTCAATTTTGACCGCCATTACTTTTTGCATGTTCAACGAGGCAGAGGTGGAGATTATTCATCAACAATTGTATGACTCAGTTCATGTTCTTGCCACCTTAAATTATTAAGTCCACTCGTTTAATTTTTTTTTACTCACTAGAACGTCAATGACAACTATGGTGGACGATAAAGCAACAGCAAAAGATCTTGAGTCATGGATCGATCAGTTAATGGAGTGCAAACAACTAAGCGAGGCACAAGTAAAAACACTATGCGACAAGGTAAACAAATTTGCGGCGTAATTTTTGGTAGTTACTAAAGGCTGTGCGCGATTGCGAAAGAGATTTTGTTATGATTTTGGACGAAAAATATTTACATGTACGTCTAACGATATGGAACAAAACAGCAGAAACTCGAGGCAGACTCACGCGTTAATAATCGAAACTAACCTGATATTATAACCCAACTTCATTTCATTGAAAAACGCAAAACGGACTCCTTTCTTGTGCCGAATACTCTACATCCAGCCTTGTTTGTCTTTTAATAATCTTACGTCTAGTCTTAATCAATGTGCAATGTTTCTTGTGCATAATGGGGGAGTACGTTTACATGCTGTACTGTCCAACAATAACACATCGTTGATGATTGCATCTTTAACGTTTACGTGTAAGTTACGTAAGCTTTTAAAACTTATATTGGTCATCCTTATTTATATCCTAATTATTTCAAGGAATACTGGACTTGGCGTTTTCAATTTACTGAATTACCTGTTTCATGCGCCCTTGTAAAGTTAATGAACTTTTTGAATTGAATTCAACTTTCTCAAGTACATTTTCCGCTTGGGGTGCAGTGCAGAGCCCAGTTGCCCAATGGCTGTAGAACTCTATCCAGTGCATAGGTCACTATCCAGAATGTAAAAATATACTTTACATTAATAAACTTTGTACAAGGTTTTTGTACACACCCTTACGTAGATGTGCCCAGAGTGTGCATATTTATGGGTTATTGACCAAGCTTGTTTGGTCAGGATGGCGCGATATTGGCCAAGTTCTTTTTTTGCACGTTTCGTCAAGTACATAAACCCGCAAAGAAAGAATGAAGCCAGTATCCAGCCATCTTGACCGAACAAGCTTGACCAATAAAAAATTTATTATATGGGATAAAGCACC
>NC_090874.1:47977662-47980162 GCF_036669935.1 Montipora foliosa | reverse complement strand
TTTGGATGTCAACGGGTTAAAAATCTGCAGCACTTGTGTATTTATCGTTCGCCCGTTAGGCTTACACTTCAACTTTAGTTTAGTTTTGTGGATAAATGGCTTCCTCCAACAGTTAAAAGCTTTCGGGTATTCTATTCACTAGCCGTCTAACGCCTCTAGCCATTCACTAGCTGGCCATATAACACTTAACCGTTAAACGCTAGCAGCAATGCATTAGCATGACTTTGCAAAATGTTAGCAGTGCCTTTAAAAGCATTAGCATACCGTCAGGTACCATTAGCTTCCATTACGCATCCGTAAGTTAGCTGTTAGTTTGGGCCGTTTAACGTTAAAACGTTAGTGTACGTTTTTCTGTGTGAGGTCACAAATGTTAAGTCTGGGTACAAGTAAGTTATGACCAAAGGAGTCATAAACTGGCATCTCTTGCAATTGATAGAACAGATGTCTTTAGATTCTGAGTTTTAAAGGCCCACCTTCAGCCGATAGGCATTGCGTGCCGCAGAACAATTTTCATATATGAAAATTCCATCCGAAGCTGAGATTCATCCAATTAGATTGCTACAATAAGCAATGCAAATTTCCATAACAAAAACAAACGGCCGAAAAGCCTGTCGGTTGAAGGTGGGCCTTTTAAGTTTCTTGTTTTGCATTGACACAATAGCCTGTTCTTTTTCCAGGCGAAAGAAATTCTCAGTAAGGAATCAAATGTCCAAGATGTGAAATGCCCTGTGACAGTTTGTGGAGATGTTCATGGCCAGTTTCATGACCTCATGGAACTATTCAAAATAGGAGGAAAGTCACCAGATACAAATTATTTATTCATGGGTGACTATGTTGATAGAGGATATTATTCAGTTGAGACAGTAACCCTCCTAGTCACATTAAAGGTGAGTGACCTTGGTGTGGATGTTTAATGGTGAATATTTTAAATCCTGACAAAACAAGCCAGGATAAAAAAAACTTCAGTAGTTGATTTATTATGATGGGATCTTTACCCTGGTTTCAGGGTCAACAGCAGTGAGTCTTCGTATTTTCGGTTTGTAATTTGAGATATCCGACTTTGTCAGATTTTGTTGGTATTCAAGGCTGCTGCCTAACTGTTGCCAGGTCACCTGGGGTGCCTTATTTGCGAGCTTGGGTGACCAAATCTCTGAACAAGTAGCCCGAATGAGTGCCTAACTTATCACCAGGTGATTCATCCTTTTTTTCTTGTAAATTTGATGCCAGCTGGAGATTTAATGGTGAAAAAAAGCAGTTTGGTTGGAGAGAACAGCTGAGCAAATTTCACAAATGAACGACTCTTTAACTTGTAAACGTGTTCAATATTGCTAAGGGCTTTCATTGCATTACCTCTTGGTAGTGCACAGAGACTGGGTCACAATGTGATTCCCAAATATGGAAGTGCTACGTCCATATGTTTTGTTAAATTCGTGCATGTTAACTTGCGGGAAGTTACACGACAAAGGAAAAATGTTCATCCCATAAGCTCTCAAGAGACTTATGGGTAAAACATGATAAAATATTCTTTGTAATGTGATTTCTTAACCTTTAATGCTGAAAGAAAATATTACTTGTTGGCACTATTTACGTAGAAATATTTTAACGTGCCACACACGTGCAAATCTCCTTTTCCCACATTAATTGATCTGGCTCCCAGAAAATTTCTTAGGCTGCAGCCTTGGGTATTGCACAATACTGATAATGTTGTTTGTTGCATAAGAGTGATGGTACGTCTGGGGTGACAAGAGGTGCCAAATTTTTGCCAAAAAAGGCTGTTTCCTCAAGTCAACTTTTTCTTTATCCTTGTGACTTTTGTTTAAACCCATGTATTGCCAACTTTTTCCAGTGACAATTGTCAAGTTGTTATGGTTCCATTTATGTTTTTTTTTTTCCAATTTTTGTTTGTAGGTTCGTTTTCCTCATAGAATTACAATTTTACGTGGTAACCATGAAAGTCGGCAAATTACTCAGGTGTATGGGTTTTATGATGAATGCCTCAGGAAGTATGGAAATGCCAATGTTTGGAAGTACTTCACAGATTTGTTTGATTACCTCCCCTTAACTGCTTTAGTTGATTCACAGGTAACTTTGGATTTCTCATTTTCTTACAATTAAATGAAAATAGTGAACTTTAGTTAAGTGTGAACTGTATTTAGTGCTTTGGCACTAATTGGGGAGACTATACAGAAATCAAATCAAATCAGCTCTTGTCAAATTGTACGATGGTTTTTGAGGAGGGGGGAAAACCAGACTACCCGGAGAAAAACCTGTCGGAGCAGAGTAGAGAACCAACAACTCAACCCACCTGTGACGCCAAGTCTAGGCTTTTCTTTGTTATCATGGAGCAAATGTCATTTTTCAGAATTTTAAGTTGGCTGAAGCCCCTAGCTGAATCCTTATCCCTCAGTTTTGTGTGGGTGGCATCTTACATCTTCACCAGGGATGTAGCTAAGAATTAATTCATCCGGTTGAAGGTTCTATTTAGGTGGTAGGGTAAGTT
>NC_090874.1:47962662-47970162 GCF_036669935.1 Montipora foliosa | reverse complement strand
GCGAAAAAGAGAAAGTATGGAGTAAAACATCCCTCTGGCACCCAGGGTATATCAAAGTATTCTTGAGTAGCAAGACCTAATTCCACATCGTGTAGGTCACAGTTGCATGCTCTGCTCTAGCCTACCCCTTTTGAAACCACTTGAAACCTTATTTGTAGCCTGCACTAAAATCGTAGAATTCATGTTGGCTTACTTTTGCAGGGTCCCATGTGTGATTTGCTGTGGAGTGACCCAGATGATAGAGGAGGCTGGGGGATCTCTCCACGCGGTGCTGGATACACTTTTGGGCAAGATATATCAGAAACTTTTAATCACACAAATGGCCTCACCCTTATTGCCAGAGCTCATCAACTTGTAATGGAGGTAATTGCCATTCTAAAATAATTTTATGCATGTAAGGTTACTGTAAAGAAGTTTTCTTCTTTCTTCAAAAGACTTGTGTACCTAGGGTTCTTATTAAGAGCCAGTAACCGGTTATTTTTATGGGCTTTTCAAGTACATTTTTAGAAGCAATGTTGATGGAAATCTAGCAATGATGAGCTGCGATGTTTACAGGACTTCGTTATTTCATTAGCTGGTGGTGTTGTCTTTTATCCTCTTATTCAGAATCTTAACAAAAACCCTGGTACCACAGCATGTCTGAGAAAGCACAAGTCTGAAGCCATATAACTTAACCCATTGACTCCCAGGGGTCCCTCATTGACAAGTAAAATCTTCTGGTGTTAGACAGAGTAAACTACTAACTACATGTACATGTATGTCCGGTTCAGGCCAGTTTGGGAGTCAAAGGGTTAATTAAGAAAGTCTTTTTCCAGATTGCTTATTGAAATAACATGGAATATTGAAGGACAAAGAAGAACTTCCAAAAGACAACCTTTGTTGTTTTTCCCTGCCTCTTGGCTTCAGTGTCCTTTCTGTTGACATTTTCTCGATTTTTGGTCACTGATGTTTTAGGTCCAGGCCCGTTTGTTTCTTCAAATTGTTGAATTTTAGACCACTTCAATTACTTGTAATAGTTGTACTTGTTACTTGTAAGTGTATATTTACTCAATGGAAAGATCATGGTCTTTTTAGATAAAAACAATAGAAAAATTCCATACCGATTTTCCTTCTGTCATAAGATTGTCTTTTAAAACTTGGAATTTTCACTTCTGGTGGGGTACAGAACCACAGTAGTAAGGAGGCTGAGGATAGCTGAAACGTGACCATGATTTGGGCTACTCCTTGAAGTCCTTGAAAAGCCCTGGAATTTAATTTACCTTGAAAAAAAAGGATTTGGTGGGAAACTGCTTGAAAACTCCTTGAATTTTTGCTTGGGTGTTGACCTTGCATCATGCTACATGTAAGTTAAAGAGCCATTTCAAAAATTGAGGCCAAATATGACTAATGGAGAAAAATTAAATGCAAAAATCAACATGCCTGTGTGTGCACTTAACTCACAGGACATGGGAAAGAATATCAAGGTAGCCTTTTTCAGCAACATGACGTATGGCATAGAAATCTTCTGACTAACACTCCTTGAAAACTCCATCTTTTGGTTTTTGAAAATTCCTTGAATACTACTGGAATTTTATGACGCTAAATATCATTTAGGCAAAGGTAAAGCCAGGGAGGAATGCAGGGGCATTGCCATGTGCTTTGGCTTGAGTCACCTTGTTGCTTACTCGCTTGCTTTTCCCTCCCAACCTCTTTCTTTTATTTTTTAGGGTAAGTATACATTCCACACACTGGTCTCAGTGATGTGTTGACGGTGCCGTGGGAGATTGACTGTGGTTCAGTTGCCATGGTGACCTCCTTGCTGCTGACGAGAGTGCTCCTCCTCTCTTGCTACCTTTACGGCATCTGCCCTCCCGTAAATTGGCTTAGTGTTTTTAAAAATCAAGTACAAACCCTGTGTGACGTCAAAACAAGAATGCAGGGAATTTTAGGGATAGACATCGGGTGCGCAGGTGGAAAACGGTGTGCCCCTACTGTAGGTCAATCAATTACATCAACTGCTGTTAATGTTTCCATTTTACCACGTGTTTTATCAATTTAGCCATGTCTGTAAATGTAACGTAGCTTGTATTTGTAAATCGTACTTTTGTAACGCTGCTAAATGCTTATGGGGCCAACTTTTTTGGGACCTTGTGTCCATCAGTTTTGCCCCTCATCTAGTCGCCACGCTTTTTCTTATGTCTCTTAATATGTAATTATTATGTTTGCGAGCTAGGTGAAAGTATCTAAATAAATAAATAAAATCAAGGGTTTCAAAATGTTTTAAAGTAGGCGGCCGACTCTGGAAAATTAAGCAGTTGTGACAATTCAGGGGCCGCAAGGCCCCTGAATGTAGGGGATCTTGGGGCATGCGGCCACAGAAAATTTTGAAATCTAGAAGCTCGGAAATGCCATTTGCAGCATTCTAGCATCAATTTCAGACAATGGCAATTTTACTTAAAATCTGCATTTTGAAAGGCAGAAATAAGTGAAATGACAGTCACATTTCAAAAGTGGGTTAAGATTTTACTTTGCTTCCATGTGTGCAAATACTCGGCAGCCAAATGGAAAAAAAAGTTGTGTTTTGCTCAATTTAAATTGTCGCTATTAAACAGCAGAACAATTTTAGATGTCAACACTCATTCTACACGTAGTTTGATTGAAGACTTTTCCGTCTTTCCTTAATGATTCAGAGTGGTATGAATCGCTTCTATAGGGAAGATATCTGTTTACAAACATTGCTTTTGTTATTCAAATGTGCCAACCACAGCAACAAAAGACCCTTTGTTTCAACAGCCAATGAGGCTCTGGTTGACACATCAGTGACAATAGGACACATCAACGGTATCATCGCTATAATGCAGTTGGGCACCACGCGTAGACTGTAATCTAAACGAGGTTGGCCTGGCCACTTACATACAATCAAGATATCAACAAAGCATGTCAGTGTGAACGGCACATGTGCGGCGGACAATTTGAGCTTTCTTTTGAACAAAGCTGACATCCTAAATTCCATGTGTTTATTGCTGCAAAATTGAGTGTGAAGTCACTCTGCCGTCTTAAAGATTAGTTGATAAGAAGCAACGTATAGATTGTTTGTCACGAGCTGATTGTTATGACCAGAGTAACTGGTGACATACAATCAAGTTGCCGGCGGAGTTATTGTTTTGTGACCACTGAGACATTTGTTCTTTTGTCTAATTTAATTATTGCAACCAAATACAATGCATCTCAAAAGCAAATTCAGCAACTTCTGAATCTAAAAAAATGGGAAAATTCTGGCCCAGAAAAAATTTCATTTCTGTTTTGACGTCACAGTTCTGCTATCCCCAGTCTCCTTGCTAGCACTGTTTTGCACCCCACCGGTAGTGAAAATTCAGTTTTAAGAGGCTAAAGGACAAGGAAGGAAAATTGGCATGGAATTTTTGTAATAATAATAATAGTTTTTTTAATGCAGAAAACCATAATGTTTTTATCAAGTTAAAAAAAAAAATCTGTCATACACACTTTAAGCACATGCTTTTAACTTTCAGGGATACAACTGGTGTCATGATAGGAATGTAGTAACAATATTCAGTGCACCTAACTACTGTTACAGATGTGGAAATCAAGCGGCCATCATGGAGTTAGATGATGCACTCAAATATTCTTTGTAAGTGTTCATCATTGTAAATGGTTCAATAATCTGTTCATATACCCCTTTGTAGAATCACTCTGCTTGGCAAACAGCTTACACTAGAATGTGATCCTGGGATGGGATAAGAAACAAGTGAAACAACAAAATAAGTTATTTTTCAGCTCAACACTAGAATGATGTTAATGTTTTTCGTCGTTTGTCAATAAATGTGATGTATGGGTATTTTTTTTAATAGCAAGCATTTGACAGGGGTTTCATTTGGTTTGGGATTCGGGAAATGGATTAGCCGTGCTTACCACTTTCCAGTTGTGTTTATCTTTGCCACTTCCTTTGTTTATAAAAAACGTGCATTACAGTAACAATATACCAAGCTCTTTTGCCAAAATGCAGTAACACAGCTGTTGTGAACATAAGAGAACTCTAGATCACGTCTCCCTTTTGCTTGAATCTGGCTATTTTTGAGTTAAAAAAGGAAATGAAGACATGTTTTGCTGGTTTTCCTCTTTATCATTTCTTCCCACTAATCTCTGGATTAAACTTTTTAATTACAGCCTCCAGTTTGACCCTGCACCAAGACGAGGAGAGCCCCATGTCACTCGCCGAACCCCTGACTACTTTTTGTGATGAGTTGTGGTTCTCCTGTTTCTTGTAAACTGTAGCAAGTAGTATAATGTAGTTGCAACTTTTTAAAACTCTGTTGGACCAATGTGTGAGAACATTTGAGTGTGCTTAGTGTTGAGCTCGCACCCAAGTACAGCTTTTCCTTGCCTGCCTATTATTTTTAGCAGCACAGCTAGACCTGTATGCAAGGTTGCAGAAAACAGAGTCAGGAGGAGGGGTTAGGGTCAAACGTATGAAAATAATCGTAAATTATGCAGTGAACCTCCTTCATAAAATTCATAAAACTTTGCTTGAATGCAGTTTTAAACTTGTAAGATTTATTTAAATGTATTTTCCATGGCTGTTTGCCCTGTAATGACTGTGTCAGCTAATCAAAGCAAGGAGAATAGATTTTTTTGAGCGGGAACTTATCCTAAACTAGTGGCCACTGACCTTTCCTTGCCTTTACTTTAAGGCAGAGACAAAAAAAACCAACATTGCTGAAAAAGTGCTTAAGGTTCATTTTCATGTGGAAAGTATTCTTTAAATCCATCAGCAAGTTAATGACTTAATTCATAGTTAACTGCCAAAATACTTGGTAGTGCGTGGTTAATGGAAAAGTTAACACCAGGAGCTGATGAATTATTAAGGATCCTGCAGTAAGGTCGTTGAAGCACCACCTATTGCCCCTGTTACATGTATGTGCAACGAACAGGAATGACCGACAAATGATTCGTATGAAAACCCTTCCCCTAATTGTAACGTACAGCTGTGTATTCTTGTCTGTCATTAAACTTTACTTCATAATTATTGTTGTTGCCTAAGCAACCCAAAAGGGACTTGAAAATTAGATGTACAATAACTAAGAACTGTAATTTACATTGACACTATTACGATATGTATCTACGGGCTCTTGTTATAGATGAAGTTGTTAGCCCTCCTAGCATTCTCCTCAACCACATTCTCCTTACCAGATTCCAACAATTCATTGTATTTAGCAGAGATATTTTAGAGGACATTTGAAGGAGAATGTTGGTCAATATAAAGTAATAATTATTGTTGCAGTGATAATAATCTGTTGTTAGTTTAACTGAAATGCCTGAATTTGATTTATCCTATTTTGTAAAATGCGTTGTTTCAAAGGAAGATTAATCGGAATTGCAGATTCTTACCTGAATTGAAGACCCATACTCGAATCATCTAGCTGTGTAAATCAGTCTGAGTAGGACAAATGACCAAACTGACAAAGCCTCTACGGTTCTTTATTCAAAGTTTCTTTGTGTTAACCGTTCATAGTAATGGCTATTGCTTCAGTAAAGCAACATCGTGCTACATGTTGAACCACAGACAATGTGGCAAGGCTGTGCATTGTTAGTTTTAAGGGAAAGTTCGTTCCTCTAGTGGCGTTCTTCCCCCATGCGTGAACAAGCCGAGTAACGTGGCTTATAAAAACCCAAACACTAAGGTTATCACGTCTACAAAATCGTAATCGTTTTCCGAGTAAAATAGGAACGAAAAAAGAAATAGAGGCAACCCAGTTCAAAACGGTAAACGTCGCTTAGAAGCCGTTTGTAGGGGGCTTTACAGATGGTAAGGGGTTTGTGGAGGAGATTTAGTTGTAGATGAATGAGATTTCGAAAGTTAAAAGCATGAATAAAAACAATGAGCGGCCTTATCCAAGTGACAATCTGTGATTTTGTTTTATTCTTGAGCCACAAAAAGCCGTTGTTTTAAATACCGTATTTACTCGAATAAGCGCCGCGGCGCTTATTTAATATTTCGCGCCACAAGTGCGGCGGTTATTCGAGGGCGGCGCTTATTTAAACATTGTATCAGGCAAATTTACTTTTTCTATATTTTTATTCAACAGTACACTTTCTATCTGGTAATTTTCCTTGAGGGGTTCTCTTGTTCCCGAAAGTTCTCAGCTTTTTGATCCCTAAAGTGGTTTATGTTCCCTTGTTCCCAAATATATTTTGTCTTAGCCTGTTCCTTAGGTCAAATAAGCCTTGTTCTCTTGTTTCTCAGAACCCCTGGGAGGCCCTGAATTCTGGTTGCCCAACTTCTCCCGGTTTCTCCTCACGAACGGTTGCTGAACTAGTATTCGCGAAGTTGTTTTTCTACTTGTATTTGTTTATCAACCAACACGAGGTAAATGTTCGCTATCCTAACGCCTGGGTGAGATTTGTTTTTCTAGACGTATGCGTTACGGTAAGTATGGATCCTGGATCTGCAGACGCTATTTGTTTGGGACAAGCCCCTTGAGAGCATTGTATATTACATTAGCAATTTTGTCATAGGCTGAAGCCGTCAAATGAACACCATCACTACGTAAGACCTCATCCCGCGAAATTTGCATTTTCCTGTCGATATCAGCCAGGAAAACCTTCCCTAATGAATTTGCAACAAATTGGCTGATCCTGTCGTTCAGTTTCGTTCTGACCTCCTTTATCGAGGGTATTTCGGCATTCCCGTCTTCTCTTGTCTCACATTTTAAGGGTGGAATTGTCATGGCAACCGTTTTAGCACCAAATCTCTCGGCCTCGTTATGAAGTTGAATAATTCCATTAAAAATGGTGAGTTCGTCTTCAAACTTCTTCCATGGTGCCCATATACTCTGCATGCTGATCAAATCATTTGTCCCTCCTAAAATTATAACCCAGTTGTATTTTCCGACTGCTCTTTGTAAAATACTCCTCATCCTCCATAACATATCTTGAACCTTCTCCCCTGCAGCACCTGCATTGTGCAGTTCAATATGGCGATTGCCGGACTGAGGTTCCATTGTCTCATTTGGCCGGCGATAGTCATTCAAGTTCTCTTGAAGCTTTATCAGATATGGATGAGATCCTGAGCTTGTTAATCCCAATGTCAGGGAATCTCCGAAACATAAAATCCTGACAATTTTTTCGCCGCGCTTATTTGGCATCACTCTTCCTAACACAATAGTATACAACACCACTTGAAAGCATCGGAGTCTTGTGAAAATAAACATGTTTAATGAAGGTGCTTCATGAAACTGTTCCTTCTTTTCAAACTTGAATCTGAATCGGTCCTTCGCGGTAGTTTAAAAATGCATCTTTTACCGCAAGGGTTTTTTGAATTTACTAGATTCTGCCAATTTCTGAAACTGAAAAGCATGTGTCCTCAATTGCTTTGCATTGTGTTTGTTCACCATAGACATAATTGCCTACATACCTGGCTGCCGGCTAGGGCCCGAAGGTGGGAATGCATTTGTTAATTAATGGCTCCAGGAGAAAACGAGTCCGCGTGTGTAAATAAATGTA
>NC_090874.1:47950162-47957662 GCF_036669935.1 Montipora foliosa | reverse complement strand
TTTGGAATCGTACGTCAGAGTTGGGTTACTGTTGTTCCTTTCCATGACTGCAAATAAGAGGGTTTTTTTTTACTTTCAGCTGGTGCTGTTAGTTTTCGTAGCTGCTTTGAGTTTGTTTACTTTTCTATTCTACAACGGAGCTTTTTCTCTGAGTGCTCCATCTTTCCTGTAATCAAAATTTATATTTTAATTTGCTTCGGTGCAAGATCCATTTTTACTAACTATAGTCACTGGAAAACGACAGGGGTATATAATATTATACAGTTCCGAGTGCTTTCGCATCACGGCGACAAATCGTTCTCCGAGCTAGAATCGTTCAGAGCAAATAAGCCATTGTTTGACCTTTAGTCAATTTTCACCAATTGCTCAGCTGCAAGGCGTCAGAACAAAGCAACTGGAACTCTGCTGCCAAAAATTTCATTTTTCTAATGTACCGTATTTATTCGATTAAGCGCCCAGGGCCCGGTTGTTCGAAAGCGGATTAACTTAATCCAGGATTAGCGTAAACCTTTGTTTCATGTTTTCAACTTTTTGGTGAAAGTTTCTTTTGCTTTTTTCTGTTTTTCAGGATTGACTTCTTCTAATGTAAAGTTTTGCCGAATATCAGCGTTGAACAGCATTTGGGAGTAGAGAAATAAACTCCTTGGTTAATTTTTAATCCGGGATTAGTGTTAATCGGCTTTTGAACAACCGGGCACAGGGCGCTTATTTAATTTTTGGACTTTCAGGGTGGGCGCTCATTCGAAGTGAGCGCTTATTCGAGGCTGGGCGCTTATTAAATTTTCACCATTTTCAGTAAGTAAAAAGTTTATTTTGTGACAAAACATGAAAAAATATTAAAGCATATAAATTGTAACTGTTCATTGTTCGGTTTAACTATGCTCAGAACTAACAACTCATTGTTCGGTCTTCACAGAAGTCTCTTTAGCTATCATAATTCTCAATCAACTTCAATGTCATTGCCGGTCACTCAGCTCAATACGTTAACTTTGTGGCGCTGCCTCCTCGACATCGACAGCGTAACCTCAGCAAATGGTTCAGTCGCGCGAGAAGCTGTTAGGGCTTGCTGGGTGGATGCCAGGCGATTTTGTCCTTGGGGGTGGGCGCTTAATCGAATAAATACGGTACTTTTCCTATTAAATCTGAGTGGCTAAGAATCTCCAAAGCAACCAACTGATTTCTAGAGAATTTGTTGGATCACGCACACTGTAGTACTGGATAGGGGCGCCAAGGAGCTCTTTAGGGTTTCTCTGAGTAATGTGTAATGAAACAGTTATTTGATCCCCCCCCCCCCCCCCCCCCTCTCCCCCGATTTTTCTTGGAAGATCGAAGAAGACTCTACTTGCAGGGTACATTATTAAAATCTAAATTACAATTGGACTGGATACTAGTACCAGACCTCGCGTGGTTAAAGCTTGTACTCGTCTAAAGCTCTCTAATGGCATTACTGTTTTCACAGAGTGTGTGGCATAATTTTTGAGATACTTTGTACTTGTACTTTACAGGACAGCTGGTCTTAGGGGTATGTATCGCTTCTTTCCACTGTTCATGTATATCAGCTAGTGTCTTTCATAAATATGATCTACATAAGATACGATACTTAAAGAGATTTAATTAGAGGTAAAGCCCAATCAACCTTTTACATTATTCGAACTTACGGCTCCGGGTTCTAGCTACACCACAGAGGATAGACCACGACACCGGGAACTCCATCCCCTATACGCTTTGGCAATAGTGTGTGTGTTCTTTTATTTATATTCGAACCACAGGGTTGTTCAACATTGAAGGGTTGTGAGAAGGGGCCTATGGTTTATCGTCTTTATCCGAGAAGAATAGAAAGTCCAAGCATTTGCAGACGTCTCCTCCGTTGTTGAAAGACCCCGAGGGTTGATCCAGCCGGAGATTTTTGATCCTGCGACCTCCTGTCCAGTAGCTTGATGTTCGACCAACTGAGCCCACCGGTTGGTGGTACGAATCCTTTTCGGGTGAGTACGAACTCACAAATAAAGCCCTATTGCTATTGAATGATCGACTTCCAATTGGCTTGGCTCACTTGGTAGAGCTCCGTCCGAATTTTCCTTTCGTGGTTCATAACCGTGATGGGATTAAAAATCTCAACGTCCTTTTTCTGCGGTTTAAATCATGCCTTTCATATCTCTTTGTCATCACGGGTAGGTACTCGGCAAAGGCTTACAAAGAATCAATAGATTGTGGGCTTATAATCAGCGATTTCAATGACGCTCTGAGGCTCTGAGTGTTCTTACGAATTAAGCCCTTGTCTTCATAGCGATGCTTAGTATGTCCCTTGTACAAAGAAACGCGACAATTGGTCGGCGTAAAGTTTGCAGCGGCGACCAGCCGAGTCCAGTTGTTTTTGCGTATAACCGGCATATCAAAATAAAATATGTAGTTTTATTGAAAGGTATCATGTTTATTCCGTTCACTAAAGTCCCGCTTCTCTTAGAGATATAGCCTACGAAACATTTTGTCTAGGGATTAAAAGTCGAGAATCGTGGAAGCCCTCTTCAGTATTGATAAAAGCTGCCAAAGCAGTAGAAAGATAAGCAATTACCTCCGCTCGGATCCGTTCGAATGGCCCAGAGAGTTTGTTTCTGTTGCCTTTAAGTTAGTAATATGGCGCAAAAATGGCGGTGTGAATATTTATTGATGTTGCTAGAAACGAGGGTTGCTGCTTAATTTTGTTACCCAATGAAACTTAGAAACAACCTTGAATCCAATTTTATTGCCAAAGAAAATGAGAGCTCAATATTTGTTCGAGTGTTTGAACTCTGCTTTAAGCCTGAGAAATTTGACTCAAAAAAACTCCGTATCATTATGACAAGCCTTCATTCTTTATTTAATTTCTAGACCTGAAAGTTTACGCTTACGAAACGTTTTTCCGGATAAACACGTATTCCATCAACCCACGACAAAAGGATACTCCCGACTCGACTTCCAACGCGTGTGGTCCACGAATTTCACTATGTATAGGTCAGTTTGCCTTTTAATCAAGAGTTTTGCACCTTTCACGTTCAAAAATTAATGTTAGTTAATAATTCTGGTATCGAATAAGATGTATTAGTATAAATACACAAGTGATTATACAAAATCGCGCGCTCTCATTGGCTCGCTATATCGGATTATCAGCCGATAATCACCTCGACGGACAAAAAGGCTGCCAGTAGTCGTTTTGCCACTGTAAGTGAAGATGATTTCGCATTGAAATGTTTTTTTTTTTCTCTTTTTTGAAATAATCACCTGTGTATTTGTACTAAAACAATTATTCGCCTCAGGCTCAGTGATTATCGGTGAATATTCACCTCGACTTCGTCTCGGTGAATATTCACGGATAATCACTTCGCCTTCGGCCAACAATTGTTAATTAAATGTTTCAAGCCCAGTTTAGAGATGTAAAGACTAGAGTCCTTTGGTAGCTTACGACGGTTACAGGTGCCCATTTTGAAAAGAATCATGAAAGAAGCCTATCAGAACAAAAAGAATCAATTAAGAATGTTGCTTTAAGTCGGAGAAATTTGACTAAAAAAAACTCCGTATTATGACAAGCCTTCCATCTTTATTTAATTTCTAGATTTACGAAACGTTTTCCGGATAAACACGTATTCCATGCAAAGCACCTGGTTTTAAAAAAAACTCGCCTTTATCATGACAATCATATAAAAAGTAATAAAAAGACACCTCTGTAAACTGAAAGAGCAGGCAAGGCACAAATGTCAGATGTTTGCTTCTAAAACTAAAACAAATATGCCATAATAAAACAAGATAAAAACCTTGCTTTTCAGGGAAAGGTCATTTTCTACCCAGCTCATTTGTCAACTATCAACAATTTTTTGGGCAACGTGGGATTGGAAATTCGATAGAAACCGATTTCTTCACCCATGAATGAGTTTTATCAAATTTGTCACTAAATTTAATCTGTTTCACACTGCATTAAACCACATATTTGGTTGCTTCTTAAAAGAATTACATGCAAGCGCATTTGACATGCAATTGAATATATATGTTAATTCTTTTTAGCGAGGGAGCTCGCAAACGTTTTTTTATTTAGTTTTGAGCAATCAGGTATCTTCTGGAATAAAATAAAAATTTCTCATAACAGATAAAATTTAATTTTATCTCGTTCGCTATCCATTTATCGCAGCGGACCCAACTTTACCATTTTTTATTGATTTCCAGGCAACATTTCTTTTAATCACGATTGTAATCTTCTTTTGTGTTGTACAGTCTAACTCGATGCTTGCTCTTTTCGGTTGGAAGCTATTTTTCATGACAGAACATATATATATCGACTTAATTAAAGGTGCTTTCAAATGCCCGCTTTATTAGCAGTTGATACGCATCCCATCAGAGAAGATCGCTTCAGTTTTGCTTAAGAAACTCACCGCCTAGTCTTCATCCATCTACAATTCTGAAAATGAGATATTTCATTTAAACATATGACCTACGGCTATTTTAAGAAAATGAAGTGTTAATTTCTCTTTCATAAATTTAAAAACGTCTTAAAACCTTTCGCACTTTTTCAACAAAAAAGATCAGTGTTAATCTTATTCCTTACATTACCAATTGAATTGTAAAATACACTTTTCAAGGAGGTTTTGCCAAATACTTAATGAATGGGAATTTAACAGGAATTTATTTTCAAAAGTGTCAGGAAAGCTGTGCGAGCTTCAGTTTTCAGAGCATAGTTGGCGCACTGGAGGTGCGAGCAATTGCAGTCCATCAGCGTGTCCCATGATTGATTCCAACTGTGTGGGTTAAATTTTTTTGGTTTTTCAATGCTGTTTCGAGAGGTTTTTCCGGGAACTCCCGTTTTTCCCTCTCAACCAAAAGTAGCGTTTTATTTGTTCTGAATTATGTCGACCGGGAGCTCATCAAGAGGAACTTATATCTCCCACATACTTGGCCAACGAACTCGAGTCAACCTTTTATTTATAAAGCGCCCTCCTTGGGGAATTCAGCTCGCAGCCAATCAAAACGAAACCATCTCAGCGTAAAGAGAGATATGACACTTTTCGCGGGAAAAACCTGTTCCTAAAAATAACCTTACTCGGGAAGGGTTGACTCAAAGAGTTAGTAGAAATAGAGCTTTCCCTTGATAACCTCCTGATTACGTTAGTTTGAAGTCGGCTCGCCAACCGGCAGTGGCAGAGCTTTTAGGCTCGATCGGCTGTAATCTCCACCCTCTGGTATATCGATCGGCGGTATTCAAATAAGTGATTTTCAAATGCATTGATATAAAGATGTCCTCTCAGAGGCTGCCAACGAGTATTTCTTGACCTGGCGTTCACCTAACAGGAATACAAGCACTATAAAGGTCGTTCAAGGTCATTAATTATTCAAACTGAAAAACTCTCTTGGCGTCTTACATAGACCTAATCGGCTAACTCAATGTCGTACCCTATTCAAATCTCCCGGGACTAACATTCTTTGTGTATCGTATTTGCATGACAATGTAGCAGACTTTTTATCAGCGCCGATCGAGAAAAATGTTAGTGTTATTGAAGGGTTTCTCAGTTTGACCATTTAACTCACCCAAAAAAAAGCAAACAGAAGCAACAACAGACTCCCGAGAGAGATAGTATTTTCGACGTAGATTACGTTTTGTAAGGTTTTGCTTATTAAAGAACAAAAGGTGAACAAGGTACCCAAGAATAAAACTGGGCAAAGCAGCGAAAAAGTTTGAATAAAGAACGAAACAATCTTGCCACGTGTGAGCGTTTTTCACAAACCGAGAATTTTCAAATTTTATGTTGTTTTTTTTTTTTTTTTAACGGCGCCATATGGCAAACGCATGCTGAGACTGGTTGTTTTACTAATTGCAGTCTATTTTGCGAGGAAAAAAACAATCTTGTCGGTGCAGTAGTCGTTGTTAACCCTCTCTATTTATCTCAGAGGGAACTGAAAACACTTAACGTTTTACTTAAGGTTCTAAAGATAATAACTGAAAACATTTTCGATCGACATCATCGCAAGATGAATAAATATGGTCGCGCGCCTATAACTCTGGTATGGTACTTGAATTATAATCCTGGGCCCGGTTGTTCGAAAGCCGATTAACCTAATCCAGGATTAGCGTAAACTTTTGTTTCATGTTTTCAACATTTTGTTGAAAGTTTCTGTGCTTATTTTTGTTTTTTTGAGATTGACTTCTTCTAATGTAAAGTTTTGCCGAATATCAGCGTTGAACAGCATTTGGCAGTAGAGAAATAAACTCCTTGGTTAATTTTTAATCTGGGGTTAGCGTTAATCGGCTTTTGAACAACCGGGTCCTGATGAAAACATGAATCCCTCGCGGGTTAAATTGCGAGACCTGTCATAGTCCTTTACTGTGCTTTCGAATCAGTTGGATGAGTTCGAAGACTCAGATCAGGTAGATAAGCAAGACACCGGCATCGCGGCATCGCATTCCTTTTGAGTGCTTGTATTTTCGCAAGCTTTCTTCTCTGCACCCTGAACTACTAAAAAAGCGCTCATATAACTGCGAAGAAACTTGACCTTAATATAACAGTTTTCGAGCCCGTAGAATCCAAATCTTACCTGAAATACGTAGATTTTCTTCGAGACGTGGTTGAGCTCTTTCTACAAAAACTTGATGGCAAAAACTTTTTCAACGATACCACAATCTAAACACCAATTATTATACTGCAAATGTGTGGATGCACCTGCAAGAAAAATAATTAGTTCTCACAAATTGACTTTGTGAGGCCAAACTAATGTAGGTGCTTTGCCAGTAGGTATGGGTGTATACCATTTAGGTTAATCCGCATTCAAATACATTTTGACAGCATAAAATTAAGAGAAAATTAATGGAAAAGATAATAACTGAGGAAGTTTCCATTGATGTCGAAGAAGATTCAACTCGAAAAAAAGGATAGTCTGTGTGTACGTTCCTTTTTTTGGACATGCAAATGTGTCGAAAATTTAAAACAAGATCTAGATACAAAGGCTGGAAAGGGACCCGAGAGGACACAGTCGCATTGGGGTTTTTTTTTTTTTCGCTTTTATTATCTCCGTGGCGTACTTGTCTCATAACAATAATTTGATACTTACAAAGGCATGTTTAATATTGACAGTACTTCAGGAACAATAAAACAGAAAGTATAAACCGGCATTCAGAAGGAAACAAACGTTCATTTGTGGTCGGAACCGTTGGCCAAAAAGTAAATGCTCCTTCACGGCTGCCTTACATGCGAGCTGTAGTGCTATCCGCATGTGGTATGGAGTTTAGGTGATTTTATTCCCAGATTCTCTGCACAGGCTTAGGTGTTGCAGCAAGAAATTCAATTTGTTGTAAAATGTATTATTATACCCCAGTTAATGAAAATAAATGTTATTAAGGCATTTTCAGGTGTTTTTCAGTGTTGCTGGGAAAACATTATCTGTTCCTTTTTCCCAGCAAGACACACAAGAAATTTCCCAGCCAGCTAAATAAAATTGGTTGGTTTCCCAGCCAGCTGATCAAATTTATTTCCCAGCCAGGAA
>NC_090874.1:47942662-47945162 GCF_036669935.1 Montipora foliosa | reverse complement strand
TAAATAGCTTTACTACAATTATTAATTCTCGACAAAAGTGAAAGTTTTACTCATGAAATTTGTAAATGAAACGCTTGCGAAAAAATTGTTTAAAAACTCGCGCTTTCTTACAACCTTTCTCAAAATAGACGAAATGGATTTATCCAAACCAGCAAAAACCCGTATTCCTGAAATCGTATAAATCAATCAATTAGAAAATCTATCATAGATATCTACTTAATCAAGCTTTACGTAAAAAACGAAATTACGTAAAAATATCCAGTGAATTGTACGATAGTGATTCCATTGTGTCGACATCGACCAAACTAAAAGCCCTCCCTTTGATTCCTGTTTTGTTTGTAATGCTCGGGTGTTGAAAATCCAACACCGAAGTAACCGGCCTTTTCTTTGAGTAATAGAAGTGGGGGATCTGGCTCACGACGGTAAAGCACAGCCATTCCGGCGGGGTACAGTAAACACCCGCATATAAGAACTTAGATTTTTCCAAGTTAGGCTAAATAGGTTCTTCTAAAAATGGTAATTACAGTAGTTTTAGGTATTCTCAGAAGGTTCTTATTTCCGTTCTTATTCCCGAAAAATATATCTACTCTATGATGGAATGACTGATTTCCTCTGATCAGGACGCTGATACCTTTATATTTCATAACTATGAAAAATAAGTTTTGAACAAGATCTGTGTAGTTTAAAGAGCAATTCGTTCCAGTCGCTTGACTTATTTTTTCAGGCTAACCTAGTTCTTATGTAATGGCGGTCTTAAAAGAAAATCAGCCTAATCAACTAGCACGTTTTTAAATTCTAGGTTCTTTTAGACGGGTGTTTATCATATCTGCTTTTTTTTTTTTGTCGTTACGGGAATTTTTAAGCTTACCGCTGAGCCAGTTTAGCAATGCTAGCTCCCCGTACTGCTGAATTGTGATCCACTGTAAGTAGTAATTTTACACTTGTGTTAAACGCATAACATACTTTACGCGCAGGGATTCCACGTACGTTAGATCTTTTGAATGTAAAAGCTTGTGAAACGCAGATAAACATGTTGATAAAATGAATTGTCTCGTTCTCTTGGATATTTCAAGTCCTAAATTCTTAAATCGATTCCTCTGGGCGCCAGTGGATTTTCTGAGCGGTGTTACCTATTCCAGGTAAAGCTTCTTACCGTATTCCACGGAAAAAAAGTTACCCTAGGTATACCTGACACATTAATAAAAAAATAAACTCTGCTCTCAACACAGCCCAAGATGTTCAAACCAAACTTCATAGATGCAAGTTTCAGGTTGTTTCAGGTTAAGTGAAAACTTCCGCCGGGACCATATATTCTGAACTTCCGATAGGAGGTCGAAGGTCCTCGTTCTCTAGGAAATGAAGGGGAAGTTCCACGAGGTACCCTCTGACGTCTCTCAGGCGAGCGCGAGCTTGGCCTGGGGCCTCTTTGGCAAGGGATTTGAGGCTCTAAAGGAGACACACATTAAGACATACATACCATGCTTTAGCAAAAAGATGATGAGTTTGGGGTTATTCATGGTCAACGAAGCCCGTAACGCCGAGTTTACTATTTCAATCAAAACAAAACCGTCTCAGTGTGTTACCAGAAACAGAAGCGCCAAGTCATATCATATCTTTATTTACCCTAGGATTTTATAGTAGCTTGACGTAGCGAGTATATCCGAGCATTTACCCGCGTAGGTTGTTATCGCGAAATAACCACCTCAATTGCAACCAATCAGCGCAGAGAATTTCAGTAATCACCTATGTATTACACTAATAATTAACAATTATTCGCCGAAGCCGAAGTGAATATTGGTGAATATTTACCGAGACGTAGTCGAGGTAAATATTCCCCAATATTTGCTGAGCCTGAGGCGAATAATTGTTTTAGTGTAATTTTCAGCGGTGAATATCAAGAAAGTGCAAAACAACGTGCTAAAACAAGATAAAAAGGCACGAAAAGTGCTTGGTTGGCTTAGTAGCCGCGCCTCCAAAATGTTATATAATATATAAAGGATATTACACGGTGGCGAGAAGATATGAATTTTATGTTCGAGTGGCAAGAACAATATCTCACGAGTGAGCGAAGCGAACGAGTGAGATATTGTTCTTGCCACATGAGATATTTTTACATGCCTCGCTTTTTCAAAAGAAGTCGATCCAACTTCTCTCGAAAAAAATCGTAATCTATCAAAAAATCATTCAAAGTGCTATAGCCGTATTGAACTTACGGTAGTAACTGAAATGAGAATGTTGAAATTGAAGTTGCTTTTCGAAATTCAAAACCAAACTCAACCCTAGGAACTGTATCTTCTACACTTCCGGTTGTCGATGCAAACGAGCGGAAATCTGAAACCTTACCTTATACGTGTTTAAATCAGCAAAGGAACGCACGTGGTCAGTGGGGATACAGTGGAACACCTGTCAAGTCAAAAACAACAGTTAAGTCGTCTTCCCACTTTATCATTGCAGCTGGTGATTGGCTCAGTTTAAAATCTCGCCGCACACTCTCTCAGTC
>NC_090874.1:47920162-47935162 GCF_036669935.1 Montipora foliosa | reverse complement strand
ATAGAATATGCGAATTTTTTCATACGATGGAACTGTGGAAATTAAAATTAGTGGGTGAAGACAATTTTAATTAATGAACAGTGAGACAATAATCCGAATCGAAAAGTATTATCAGGACTTGTCCAGAGTGACATCAAGTAAAAATCCTGATAAAAACAAAGTTGTGAAAGGGGCCAACAAAATTCTTGGTGGTCCCTCAATTAGGCTATATTGTTTGAATTTGAAATAAAGCTATAATCTTTACATAATAATAATTTATTACCTCTATTGCGCAGGTTAACAAATAGTTTCATCAAATGCACATTACAATATGAATAAATGGAATTAGAAAGAATTAAAGAATAAAATAATATTTTAACAGTCACAAATAAGGCTAGTGAATACTAAGTATGAGGACTAGTATGACACATGCATGTAAATACAATTGTATTAAAGTAAGAACAAAGCAAGCAAAGATCAGTCCGACTAAGGTGTTAAGAATGCTTTGGTAAAAAAATGCGCTTTAAGGTGGTGTTTGAAATCGTTTAAATCACTCTTGCTTCGCAGCTCTTCTCTCGTTTTACAAACGGAACTTTCACAACTTTCACAATTAAGACTGCAACTCTACTCTCAGCGTGAACTCGAAAATGGTTTATTGTCACTACACTATGGTTCATTTATAAACGACTTAAGTAACAAAGCAAACCTGTGCGCTCTTAGTATCCTCCACAAAAGGTTTTGGCAAATCTCATTCTTGACGTTGTCGATGAACAGAGAGGAAATAAAAAACTGATTCTATACAAAAATAAAACCAACAAATACAAAATTCAGTAGTACTGATATCTGCAAAGTAATCAAACACTGTTAAACGTCCGGTGACAAAAGTTTGCATTATCTATCTTAATTCAAAAAGAAACATTCTGAAGAGGAACATTCTTATTTCGTTACTTATCCTCTCCAGTCCAATCATTTTACCTCAATATAAATGAAGTGTTCAGCTTCCTTTATTGCCTTGATGTAAGCCGAATAGATAGAGCATTCCACAGGAATACCACCCGACCACTCACACAAGGAACGAAGAATCTGATAAAGAAAGTCGTTCTTTAAATAACACCTACAAGTTGCTAGCAGAGCCTGCCTTGCTTCCCACCCTCCCCCCCCCCCCCCCCACACCCAAAAATAAAGGGAACAGGAAACCATGCTTTGCTAAAACATGGTTTCAAGTGATTTTGTCAAATTTCTAGGCTCAGTGTGTTTAAATGGTTGTTGCAGACCATTTACATTTTATATGGATCGAAGATCAAAATTAAGCCTACCCCTAGCAAAATTCACTGTTTTTTTCTATCGCAACATGAAACTTTCAAACAACCAGTTTGAAGTCATGCGATTTGGCCCGTATTGGAAACCGCCTTCAAGGAGCAACTAGGGAACACTAAAGAAAGAATTTGAAATGATTTCTACAGTGTTCGTTCTCCCTTGGAAACAAGAAAACCATTTCTAGCGAAGTGAACAGCACTTTCCCAATAGCGTAGACCGCATTATATCACTGTAACCACGCCATTTCCCCGACAGTTTTTTCGTAAAAATTCGAACATATCTGTCAAAAGAAGTTATAGAACAGGCTTTTTTGTCTAAAATTACCAGAAGGACTTGCATGAGCTTTAGTACCTTGAAGAAAAAAGACAATCATTTGCTACCTGACAATCCACTGAACTCGTGCTGTTCGAAGCCGCTGACCTGTCAGTGACAAGATCTGAGTACGACTTTGGAAGCAGGAAAGGAATGTCGGGATACATTTTAACCTTTCCACACTGGAAAAAACAGAAAACGAAAAAATACAGCTGATACACTGGACAGAAAAGGACGGGATATAATAGAGAGTAAAAACCCGAAATTCCGGTTGACTTTCTCAGTGATTTTAGATATCATTTAAGCCTATGTTACACAAAGCGGAACACGCAAGAATACTGTAGAGAACATTATAGAGTGTTTTCATGAGACGTCAGGGCGGCCATGTTGGTGTACCCAACTAATCCTACGGGAAGTGAGCTCTGTTATCATGTAAGCGTTTTCTTTTGTTTCGGTGGAAAAACGAAGGTTACTGATCACATGAGTGCAACACTCTATTGGCATTTTTTTGTTGCTCTCTAAACTTTTTGCAAAAAGTCAGTTCTGCTTTTCGCGACGGTTTGTGATGACGCTGCAACGAATTTTCTACACATTGCAGTGTGCAACGTCCTCTGCGACTTGTGTCGTATCGTTTTAGGGTGTCCTCCTTTGACGATAACAGGAAACGTTGCCATTTTGTCACCTACTGAACAAGTTGTTTCGAAACGTATTATAACAGTTGCCGTGACAAAACCTTGAGATGATTCACGAGCGACATCGTTTCTTGTAACATTGCGAGTATTTACCTTCGTCGCATTCCACCTAAGGATGAAGTGTCGGGCCACATCTCTCGCTGATGCATCAAACATACACATTCCAACATCATGCCACGGCATGCGAGGAACCGTCCCTCGGTCTACAGAATCTAACAAGACAGGAAGATAAAAATGCTAATAGTGCTGTTCTACTTTTAACGACCAAATATCAACAAAAACAGTAGTATTCGTATCGTTATAGTTGAAGTTGAAGTTAAAATCCAGTTTTTAGATTGAGCAAAGTACAGTCGAAGCTCTTGTAAACGGACACCCTCGGGACCAAGGCTAAGTGTCCGCTTATGGGAGGTTGAAAAAAAAGTGCCATACAGTAGGGGGCATATAATGCACCACAACAAGTCTTTTAAAGCTTTTAATTGAAACAACTTGTAATTGTGTTTCAAGGTGTAGACAGGCCAAACACGTCTCCTATTGGTCAAGATAGGAAATTCAAAGACCTCAGAGCTTAGCTCTAACAAGTAAATCTTTCAAAGTCCTCCCTTTTCTATATGAAATTAAGGGAGATGCCATTTGTCCATTAGAATATGTTTGAGATTGGGTGCATGACGAAGTTCCTGAAACGTGCGTCTAACTCAGCAACGGTTCTTATTACGGGAGAGCGGATAAACAGAGGAGCATGATTGGTATGGAATTGCCTTGCGAATTTAAATGTCAAGGAGACAAATTTTCGTGCGACTGGCTTGAAGAAAAGTTTTCAAAAGGAAAATTTGACACACTGTAGCTAATTGTAACCGAAATTACTATGTTTTGTCTAGGACAGTGTGCGATTAAACCATTAACATCGAACCCATTTCGCTAGAAATTTTCTTGATATTGTTTACTGTCCACTAACGGGAGGATAGTTTAGACCCTGTGGACCCGGAATACGTGTGCGTGTCCACTTATGAGAGATGTCCGCTTATAGAATGTTCTAGAGGGGAAATCGCTGGGACCGCAGTTTGGTGTGTGCATTCGGGAGGTGTCCGTTAGTGGAGGTTCGACTGTAAAACAAATCAACTTTGGGGAAAAATCCTTATTTATAAGTTTCAAATATTCACAACAACAAGGATTGTAAAAATACAAAAGAGCTATACTACAGAAAAAGACGCCCAAACTACGCCACGATCCACAACCTGCATACAGTCACTCTGAAAAGATGAAAAAAACCCGCTTGATGTTGCATGGAAAGCCAGAAAAATGTTCTTAACAATGTCATCGAGTCTTTAGTCCTTTGCCAACAAAAAAAGCCCCGCAAAATCACCAGACTCAACCCACATGCGATGCCGAGTCTAGGAACATGCCACATTGGTGGGAGGCGAGTCATCTCACCACTTCGCTAGCCCTGCTCCAACAATGAAAATTATCGTTTAAAACGTTTCCCTGCTCCTGGACAAACCGAATCAGCCAAAAATCGCTAGGAACTTACCCTCATAAGGTTTGCGCAGTTCACAAAAGTCTTTGTTGATTGGATTTGCGTAATCTTTTCCCAGCCACATCTTACTTCCTCCTCTTGCACCAGGTTCAATTTCAAGACCAGCCATCAAGTCTGAAGACGTGGGTAGTTTCAGTCCGTTTATGGATCCCTCAACAATCATGGCGCCGATTTTTCTTATCTCCTTTTCCTGTTTGCATCAACAAAAAAGCACGAGCTGTGATTGACAATAGAGATATGTAGCACCACGTTTACGCAGAAAGCCAGGCTGCTGTTGCTTGTCAATAAACACGATCTTCTACTCAACTGCAATGATCTCCAACTCAACTCCTGTATTTCAATCTCCGCAGTTTATTATACATAGAGGATATTATTCTGTGGCGAGAATTGATTGAGTGGCAAGAAAATATTGTTCTTGCCACGACAACATAAAATTCATGTATCTTTGAGCTAAAGTGTAATTCTCTTTTTATTACATGGGCAATAAATATACATGGCAGAGATTGAAAAGAAGGCTTAAATACAAATACTGGGTATTAATACAAACAAAAAAAGGCGGGAATCGTGACGTCGTTGCTCAAAATGAACACTCGTGTAGCTCACTCGTGTTACATACAAGTGGCCAATTGTGGTCGCTGATCCTAACAGAGAAAGTCGGTGATGCAGGTGATGAAATTACCGTGTTGTTTATATCCTGAGGAGGGACAACGGATCCAAAGTCAGTCAGAGGATGAAAGCTGTTATCCCAGCGACCAAAACACAGATCAAGTCCTATAAGAAACCAAACAGACGAATTCCTTACAGAATGGTTAAAGCTGAGGGAGTCATAGTCTGTTAGGGCTATGTCCGTTAATAAGAGATTAAGCGTAGGCAAACGCATAAGAAAATGTTTACCGATTATCATTCCTTCAAGTTAAGCTCGCGTTACACAATGTGTGTAAAGAACCTTTAACTAAATTATTATGAAGAACTTAATAAATGGTAGCAGGGATAGCGCAGAGAGCACTCGCCTGCCACCAATAAGGCCCGGGTTCGAATCCCATACTCGGCGTCATATGTGGGTTGAGTTGTTGGTTCTCTACTCTGCACCGAGAGGTTTTTCTCCGGGTACTCCGGTTTTCCCCTCTCCTCAAAAACCAATATTTGATTTGCTTTGAGTTAATTTCATTAGTATCCCCAATTAGTGCTCCAGTGCTAAATCCATTGACGCTTAAATAAAGTTTTTATTAAAGTTGCATTTGCTTAAATAAAGTTGTTATTACGCAAAATCCAACTTTAATTTATTTGCTTTTTGCGGAGGAAATGTACACTGCAGAAGCCATACATATGAAAGATCAACAATGCGCACAGTAAAATGCAAAGCGCAAACTTAGAGTCATCGTTGTTTTGAGGATTATTCTGCAGTCCCTCCCGTTCCATTTCCCACGATAGTGCTTAAAATCTACATTTTTTTGGAAAAAGGTACGATACAATAACTTTGTTTAAAGAGGGGGACGCAATTAACCCTTGACAGGTTTCTAACTTATGGCCCCTCCAGCTAGACCACACTACGCCCTACTCTTTATTTATTCATTTATTTCTTATTTATTTATTTATTTATTTATTTATTTATTCATTTTGCCACACTACACCCATTACAAGAATACAAGTTTACAAGACAAAAAGAAAAAGTAGCGAGAAAACCTAAATGAAAACACGGGGCTTATATGAAATTAGGTTTCCTCACGTAGAACAAGGAGGAGTGATCACAACAAAAATGCAAGAGGCAGAAGGTCGAGAGCCGATTATATATATTAAAAAGTACTATATATGTATTTTGTAATAAAGAATTGCTTTGCGAATAGTGTGTGGGTTCTTTACGTCCTAGAGGGTTAAGAAGAGACGGAATCTACGGTTTAAAGGTAACACTTTCCCCTCATTAAAGACCCTGAGTGTTAGTCCGGCCGCACCCCACCACCTCCCGCACGGTACTCCGATGCTCAACCCAACTGAGCCAGCCGTCGGATACAATTCAGGATGCAATGTATCAGTGAAATTACTTTTCAATAGTCTCCTATTTTTGTTGAGGAAAGCACGATAAAGAATTAACCTTCAAACTCAAAGACAAAATGCAAATATTTCATTATTTTTTACGCGGGTTACCTCCAATAAAAGCAACCTTTTGGTCAACAACAACCAACTTTTCATGATGAGCCCATCGCATCACACCTGCCCCAGTAATGTGGTCCGGGTGCCGTAAAACCTGTGATAGAGACAACTCATCAATTCTGGTAAAACTAGAGGCAATTTTGACCTTCATCCGGGCTTTCAAGGTAGTGCTTGGGATACCGGTCAACTCGCCTACGCTGGCGAGTTTGCTGTTTAGTTTCATGACAAATGAAGAACTTACTTCAGTTCATTCCATTAAACTAAGCAAGTTCGGTTCCATCAATTCAGTTAATTACTTTCAATCGATGCTAAAAAGAGTTACTGCACTAATAACTACAAAGCGTCACAAGCGCCCGAAAACGCCACGAAATCGCAGGAAAAGGGACGAGAGGTATGTTTAGAGAGAAGTCTTTCAGAGGAATCTCGAGGAAAAACACACAGAGGTTTTTCGAAAGAGAAGAGTTTACACGTTGAGTTTGTTAATCGCTTGGAAGGATGTGAAAAGTTTTAAGGATCAACCGATCCTCTCTTGCTGAAAAGCCAATTTTTAAGTGTAGATAATTCGCTTGTCTCGGTCTGTTTGATCCTATTTCACCGTACCACAATTCAAGGTACCTGTCATACGTCATCTTTTATTTTCCACTTCAAGTAAAGGTGGGATGGTTTTACAATCGAATCTCAAAGGGAGGGGCGACTTACCCTTGGTCCCGAGTGGACACCCTCGGGACCATGGGTAAGTGTCCGCTTACGGGAGGTGTTCGCTTATGGGAGATTGAAAAAAAAAGTGCAATAGAGGGCATATAATGCACCACTACACAAGTCTTTTAAAGATTTTAATTAAGACAACTTGTAATTTTGTTTCAAAGTGTATTGGCCAAAATAGGAAATTCAAAGAGCTCAGAGCTTAGCTCTAACAAGTACATCTTTCAAAGACCACACTTTCCTATATGAAATTGAGGGAGATGCCATTTGTCCATTAGAATATGTTTGAGATTGGGTGACGAAGTTCCTGAAATGTGCGTCTAACTCAGCAACGGTTCTTATTACGGGAGAGCAGATAAACAGAGGAGCAGGATAGGGTATGGAATTGCCTTGCGCGGTTCAATTTCAAGGAGACAAATTTTCGTGCGACTGGCTTGAAGAAAAGTTTTAAAAGGAAAACTTCGATGTACTGTATTGAAAAAAAGCTAATTGTAATCGAAATGACTCGTATGTTTCGTCTAGGCCAGTGTGCGATTATTAAAACCATTAACATCGAACCCATTTCCTTAGAGGTTTTTTTGATATTGTTTATTGTCCGCTTACGGGAGGATATTTTAGACCCTGTGGACCCCAAATACGAGAGATGTCCGCTTACGGGAGGTTAAATAAGTAGTGCTTTAGAGGGGAAATCGCTGGGACCGCAGTTTGGTGTCCACATTCGGGAGGTGTCCGCTTACAGGAGGTGTCCATTATGCATGATCAACCAAATGAAAGTGATTATTGGAACGATACTAGCCTAATGACCTGGCCATTTGGCCATTAAGATCTGTCACAACAAGGCGAATGTCAGCTTAAGTGCCAAGAATTTCAGCTTAACCAGTAACCGGTGGGAGGGGTGAATGTACTTGTTGTCCACCAGGCAGTGTGGCCTGGGATGAATATCACACGGTGGTTTATTTTTTTGGGTTGATCTGCTTTAATTTGATGTGATTTGATTGATTTGTTTTTTAGTCTTACCAACTCAGTAGAGCCCTTGAAAGCTCAGCTAAATTATTATTACATGTATTATCATTATTATTATTATTATTATTATAAGGGTGGTTGTCAATTGAGTCTCTTTAAACAAATACCAAAGTAATTACTTCGACCAATCACAGCAGGTGCAAGCAGCACAATGAACCAATCGAAATTCAAAGAAATTTCACGAGTGTAACTTGCTCAAAGCGCGGGACAAAGCGCAGGTACGAGTCGGGAACGACTTTGGTTTTCCTTCTCATTGGTTGATAAACTGGCGTGAGGTTTTTAAACCAATCACTACACATAACAATTGCAATCACATAATTACTTACGACAGTCATTTGAAAACTGCTCTATCATTATTTCTATCATTATTAATACCCTGCCGTATTTCTCCAAATGCTATAAATTGTGGTGGGGGATTTTGCAATTAAATTGGTTTGTTACCTTGATATTTGAATGCAAGCTCATAAGTTTGGCTTTAGTGTAGGCACTGTCAATGTCCAGTGCAAATTCCACTTCCTTGTAAACTAGAATGAAAATTTTCACCCCTTCCTCCTGCAAATGATAAATGCATAACTCATATTATAAGCACTAAGTTACAACAGAAAAAAATTAATGTGTTCTCTAACTTCTTTCATGACTTTTTAATTTCTTAGTCTGCTGGTCATTCGCCCAAGTATTATAAAGTTTAAAGTGATACATACTGCTTTTCTCTTGAGAATACAGTCCAGTCTCCATTCATGGCCAGCAGTGATTGGTCGACGAAGATAAAGCTCTGGGCTGATCCTAGAATATTCAAAATATTTATTACAACAACTAATAAATAATGAAGTTGAAGTGATTAATCTGGTAACAGATTCTTCAATAATCTTTTGGATCAGGATAAGTCCTACATGTATGTTCTTGAACTCTGCAAAAGCAAAATGTGCTAAAAAGAGGTTAACTATGGATTGATTAATGCTGAGTGCATTTAAAAGCAACATACGCAAGTTTTAATAACAATAATTATTATTATTTTAATTTGCCGCAATCACATGGTACAAAAACCGCCACACTTAAATTTCAATTTTCTTTGTTTTAGATGTCCAAGTGCATAATTTGCTCTCCAGTTTGGCGGTTTTTGTACCATGTGATCTCCAGCTGCAAAGGACCCATTGTCAATTGTTTTTAAAGACCACGCAACATGACAAGGAAATTAAACTGGAAGATAACATAAATGGGAAAGCTGATTTGTTTTACAGATTGGCCCAGGGCATGTTTAAGTGTGGCTGTGTTTAGTCCAGCTGTCCATCAAAGCAACAATAAACCCAATAAACATACCACCAGCCAGCTAAATAGATTTCTTCGTTTGCAGCTTCTAATGCATCTGCTACTCCATCAAAATATGACTCTCCATCCACATACCTGCACACAAAAGAAAAGAACGTTTAATAGCGTATTTGGTTCTTGAATATCCATCCTCTGCTCCTTGTGAAGCTGTCAGAACTTTGATAGTGTAACTATGACATAATGGGAAGGTGCTATTCCATGCACCTTGTTCAGAGATTTTTCTTTCCAATAGATGCACTGATGACTGGTAAAGGGACTTCATCCATCACTTGCTTTACATTAACCCACGTAACACTATGCCTTGATAAAATGTATGTTCTATCAACTTAATAGTGATGACCATATCCTAAACTTTAAGAGAATAAACTTTATTTCTAACCAAATTTAATGGCCATTCCAAATCTTCACACTAAATTCTATTTTGCTTTAAGAAATTAAGGCAATTAAGATACCATTAATATATATATTTTTTTATTCAACACAACACCCAGAGCCTTTTCAGCAGCTGAAACAAAGGCTTTCTTTCTTCAAAAGTTAACGAAAGCAATGCTTCGAGGAGATCATGCCTTTTTTTAAAGAACTGAGGCTTACGTAGTCTCCTACGCAGCCGTTATTTGTGTGGTCACGCAACGCTCCTCACCACACAAACAATGGCTGCTTTCTTTCGAACTACATTCCTTTCCCTTTGTTTGGACTACAACAACGATGTCGATTTCATCACAAACGAGTGGAATATTGAATGGCTAGATAAATCAGGGATTTTCTGACTCTGTTGTTAGATTAAAAATACAGCTTTCTTTGTCAAAACTACGCTTTTGATTGAAAGCGTCTGATGCCTATTTAACTGTAACCTGCGATCAGGCGTACTTTTCTTTAGACTGGGCGGAAAGGTACCTTTTCCGCCCAATCTAAAGAAAAGTACGCCTGATCGCAGGTTTTTTTAAAACTGTGAAATCTAAACTTTGAAACCATCATGACAAAACTCTACAATGGTGTCGTCGCCGCTAAAAGTGAAGTTAAGATGCACACTCTGATTGGCTTATTCGCTTTAGCACGAACGGTTTCAGGATATGAGAACCAAGCTCTGATTGGTCAGATAAAGGAAAAGAATGTGTGACCACACAAATGACGGCTGCGTAGGAGACTAAAGCTTAAGCAATATGCATGATAATTCAGATGCAGACAATGACTGCTTAGGATCAAGGCGATTACTTAACAAAATGGTTTATTGATCAGTTAAGTCTACGAGATTCTTAATGTATAAACGGGCGTTACTAAACACAGGAATGGAACGGAAGGGAATGTAACAGAATAAACCGGAATATGGTGGAATAACACTGGAATGAAACAAAATTAACAAGAATGGTACAGGAAGATACCGGAACCAGCCGGAATAACACTGGAATGAGGCAGAATGACACCCAAATTAACCAGAATATAGCGGAATGAACCTGAAAATGCATAAAATTTGTGTTTTAGTTACTGCGGATTGATTTTCGGTTTCTATCAGCTTTTGTTGTGTCACGAGATTCCCTAAGGGAATTGCACGTGTTTTGTCCTTGTAACATTCGGAGCACTTAGGTCGTGAGAAAAATTTGACAGATATATCTGTCGCTAAAGGAATAATTATTATTTGTTGTGGAAGTAATACATTTTTTCTTGAACAAATACAGTAGAAAGAGAAACAGAATGTTATCCTAATTGTCTATTCCTATGGATCTTGGAGGCGGCTTCCACCAATGAGAGTCCAAAAACCCGTGAACACTTTTATTTCATTCTAACGGGTCAATTATTGTGTACCGACCAATCACAATCAAGTTCAGCGAACCATAAACTAATTTCCGTTGCTGCTTGCCTGCTTCCCACGACCGACACATGATGGAGATATACGGAAATGGATTCGCACAAACCGAAAAACTCTTTATTCTCTTCCCGATTCGGTTGGCAATAATGCCATCAAACCTGAATGCACTGTTCCTTGTTTGAAGAAAGAACAGTCAGAAGCACAGAAAAAAGATTGATCGCTGATAATATACATACATGAAGAATATTTTTTTCTTTTCTCTCGGCGAGAGAACATAATTTCATTGTGACTTGTTCCAAGCCCTTGTTGCTTCTCCTTTAATGTAAACTGTTTTTTTCTGTTAGTCTCTCTATTCTGCATACTAATTCATTCAGTCTAGAATGATGAAAAATTACGTTTCATTCCTTTGTCTACGCTACTCAGCTTCATTCTGGTGTTCTTCTGGTTTATTCTGCTTTATTCTGGTGTCATTCCGCCTCGTTCCGGTATATTCTGGTACCATTCTTGTTCATTCTGGTGTCATTCCACTTTATTCCAGAGTCTGACGATTCCGCCTCACTACAGCGGGATATTCCGTTCTGTTCCATTCCGTTTCTGTGTTTAGTAACGCCCCTTATAAACCTGTTAACTCACCATTGAGCAGCAGCATTTTGCCTGACAGGAGCAAATGAATAGTGAGGATGATCTTTTGTCCATTCAGCACCTTTGGTTGCCATCATGTGAATGATTGCTTTCATCCATTCTCTTATTAAATGACACAAAACATTCAAAATGATAAAGCTTACATGCAAGTTCAATTAAGGAGCAAAGGGCAGGATTATGGAGTGTAAGGAGTTTTGGTCAAATTCACTAAATTTGAAATAATGAAACAATTTTTGACATATTTATTGTGCACCTGTCCAATAATTTCAAGAAATACTGTGCGTGTATCTAGAATATAAACAGAAGATGCAAACAACCTTAAAGAGTCATCATGGAACCTTTAAATTGTCCACCAGGCAATAAACTCAGGCTATAAATGACTGTTTATTTGGCCACTAGACCTTGAGGAGCTCTTATGTTAGTGCCTTTTGTTGGAATTTTAATGTATTATTATATTAAGTGCAATCTGTTGATGACTTTGAAGACAAAATTATTATTAATTTATTAACGGTATGTCCAATGCATTACTATACATATTTTGTGTTATTAGGGAATGGGACACTGTGATGTTAATAAAAATCTGCATGCATTTACAGGGCTCGAAATTAACGAAAAAATCCAGTCGAATTTTGCGATAAGATACCAAAATTTAGTCGCAATTTCGCAAATTTTAGTCGCAAAATCGCCGCGCTGCATTGTGTTGTCAGCGGTTTAGCAGAAAAATATGAGCCCGTAGTACTTGTGTGTAAAGAAACTGCTGAAAATGGCGAATGATCGAAGGAATGGAGCTGAGCACGTAACATCGCAGCTAAATTACCATACAATTACGCTACCTTCAGAGAAAATTCACAACGAGATAATAATAATTTTGTCATTTATTTATTTATTTGTTTATTTTAGCAAAAGTAGCAGCAAAGTGGCAACTGCTAACCCTTTTGTTTCGAAAGAACGAAGGTGACAACAAGTCGCAAATTTGCGACTTCTCCAGATATTTTAGTCGCAAAGGGAAAAATTTAGTCGCAAATGCGTCCGTATTGGTCGCAATTTCGAGCCCTGATTTAATAATTTTATTCATGGACATATATAGTACTTAATATTAAATAAGGCACAGTAGATTGGTGTCAGTTCCGGACTTCAGTGTAGTTAGAAATCCTTTGTCCATAATTCAAATATGAAACTTCATGCAGTTTCAAATAATCATCTAGTGCACCAAATATATTCCATTTATTACCTTGTTTTTCTTTCCGTCCAACAAGATAAAAGAAGTTCTCTACAATAAAACAAGAAAACTGTTTGACTCTGACACAACTGATGCTTTTTACAGAACATTTTGGAAAAACCCTTTAAAATTCTCAGCCCTGTACCTGCTCTGGTTTTGAACCAGCAAGCCATTTTGCAAACCAGTTTGCTTCCTTCCATGCTTAAATGTAAATTCTTTGTCCATTAGCAGCACTCCTCTCACTTCTTTATCTCTGGGGCTACAACAATCATAACAAACACAGTTTACCTTCAATTGATCATTCTTTGTTATTTTGACAAATCAAAATACTGTCATGATATTATGTTAAGCGATGGTGAGGTCAATACAGCTAAGCCAAGGTTTGAGATTTTGCTGTAACAACCAAACGGTCGAGGTTATCAAGTTGCTTTAATTGCATGGCTATCAGAACGGTTCTAAAGAAAAAAAAACTAATATGCATAATCCATAATCGGCGGGCATTACGGGATAATAATGCCCTACTGCTTGGCTGCTCTTAGCCAATAAGAGCGTGTGTTATATCGGCCAGAAACACTAGCCATATAATAATTATTAATATGAATGAATGAATGATTTAATCACTTATACTGCACGAAATTCATAAAAATGATCTATCGCGCATTACATATAAAATTTATAAAAGATAAAATATGTATATATTATTAAACAGCAATTAAAATATTATTATTATCATTATTATCGTTGTTATGCCTCACCTCACATAAGCTATAAAACTGTCCTTCACCACGATCCACCTGAAAAGTACAGCACAATATTATTCTTATTACCCCATTCGGAGCGAGACTTAACGGATTTAAACGCCCAATGATTTTATTCCTCAACTGGGGGCATCCCAGCTGTCTGAGGTGTCAATGGGTTAATTTACCGTACACTCTTGCAGATTCAGACTGGCATTATATCCAGCCATTTTCATTCTCCTTCCAAACAATGTGCACGCTCAAAATTGGTTGTGAAAGTAATGAGGCCTGCAGAAAATATAGCCTGCTAACACAGAGGTCTGTCTAATGATAACCTTGATCAATTATTATTTCTCTCCAGCAAACTTTAAGAGTCTACTGTAGAAAAAGGAGTGAACAAACTATTGGGGAAGGATTACAACAAGAGTCACAATAAAACTGATCACCCTCGGTTTTTATACCTCTTGTTCCATATTCCCCAAGACAAACCAGAACAACAGCTACAACAACCAGCTGGAAACCGATGTCCTCCAGACCGCTTTCTCAGTATACCTTCCCTAAAAGAAAAGTAAAGATTGAAGTGATCTATCATTGTGAACTGAAAAGAGCATCAATATATTAACAATTGCAGAGTTGTGTTCAATAAACAGTACCCAAGATAGACACCCACATGATAATGAAGTGAATAAACACAGTCACATAATTAGCCAACCAGAATAAAGCATATAGTGGGTCATGCCTAACCAAATGATCAGTATGTTTTACAACTCACTTTTTGGTAGTTTAGAAATGAATGCTGACCTCGATTTACCAAAAATATTTTGCACTATTTTCATCACCTGTGCCGTCATGGTATGGGCAATTAATGTGACGCCACCAAAGAATCATATTATTGCATCTGTGACCAAAACGTTTCAGTTGGGAAAATTATGCTCAGCCCCTCCCCCCCCCCCCCCCTCCCTCCCCCCAAACAAAAATTTTCCCATACACTGATGAGAGCAGAGGTAAGGAGGTAAGATGTGGGTTGTTTAAACAAGTGAGAGCTTGAGCAAGTGTAGGGGCCTTAATTATGTGCAAGAGAGAGCAAAAGAGACAGTGATTTTGTTAACAGGGTTCCAAACAATTAATATTAACTAACCTTCCTTTTTCACCCAATTCGTGCTGAAAGGAGAAGTGGCTGACTTCCAGGAAACTTAGTGTCTCCTTGCGATGGAGATAGTTAGAATTATCTAGAATAATCTGCAGATACTTCTCAAGGGATTTTTTTCTCTTTTCCATGTTTTGAGTGGTTGCAAACATGTCTGGTCGCTTGGGCAAGTGTCTACTTGGCAAATTCCGAATTTCTCCAGCCCGTCCTCTAATAACATGATGAGGCACATTTATTCTGTGGAGAAACAGTTCAGCATCAAGTTTTATAAAGTGTTTGTAACGGCGTCTGATTTCCCAGTTGAAGTTACCATGAGTAAGTTCGATGGTGTATCTTAAAGACAAAAAAGAGAAAAAGAGAAAGTGGTCAGTTTTCAATGATACAGAAAGCCATTAGCACACATAGAATACCTATATAAAAA
>NC_090874.1:47902662-47907662 GCF_036669935.1 Montipora foliosa | reverse complement strand
GATTGCCAGTTAACATAGAACCAGTCTCGCTGATAATGGCCACCACCACCTACAAGACTGGCGTCAGTGGAAAATTCGGCAGTTAACGTGGGTTCAGTGGAGACAAAGAAGGTTCTGCCATTGAAGATCTCCATGAAATCTGCCCACCACAAGAGGTCGTTCCGTGTAGTTTGAGTCATTCGTTTCCTGTGATAAGGTCGCGTTAACATGTTAAGTGCATCAATGATGCGCCGCAAGAACGTAGGCCCAGCATAGACTACACGCGCTGCAAAGTTCAGTTTTCCCGCTAAGGACTGTAACTCTCGCTTCGAAAATTTAGATTTCGCTAGCGTTTGACTTAGAAGAGCTCGGATATCTCGCAATTTGTGATCGGGCAAGTTGCCTACCGTTGCTATCAATTTCAATGCCCAGATATGTCAGACGCTGGCAAGGATAAACCACTTTGTTCCAATTTACTGTTAGTCCTAATCGTCCTAGTAAAGTAATGAGTTCCCAGAAGGCTGTCCAACAGTCATGCTCGCTCTCGGATATTATGAGAAAATCATCTAAGTAAGCGACGACAAAGAAGCCACGGCGTGACATCATTCGCGTGATCGATTGTGTGAGGCGGTGAAAGATTTCTGGGCTCCGTTTTGCTCCGAACGGGAGTGTCATACAGATATGTAAAAGAGTTAGCGTTGTTAAATTTCCATTTCAAACCCGTTGCTTGGTAATTTGTTGGATGAAGTGGTACGTGGCGGTACGCGCTTTTCAGATCAATTTTCGCCATAAAGGCTCCTTGCTTTATATTTGCTGTGATCTTGTCCACCGTCTCGTAGGAATAGTGTTCGCAGTCTGCATAGGAGCTTAAGCTTGTCGAGTCGGGTCGGCTGCAGTCATGGATAAGATGAATGTCATTGGAGTCTCGTTTCGGTATTGCCCCAAGGGCGCTAACAATAGTGGGTTTTTTGGTTGTGATAACATAGTTTCCCTGTTCTATTCTGTTTCTCAGTTAAGAGTTGCCTTTCGACTTGTGGCCGTACTGTTGAGTCCGTGGCGGAGCGGTAATTGTTCACATCAACGTCGGTTAGGTTACATTGTCAGGAATGATTTGAAAACCGTTTGTAATTCCATCGAGTAAGAAGTCTCTGTCGGTGCCTTGGTGCAATTCGTTCGTCCAAACGTCAATGTGTAATGGAAAAGGATGAATAGCTGTCGTATTATGTCATTGTGGGGCAACGGGGTTTTGCGCCGAGCCACAGTGGTGTGTAAACTCGGGGTGTTTCTTGCCACACCCTGGTGCAATACAGATGTGTTGGAATTTGCATCATGGCCAGTGGCATCCTGCTGGTGAGTTATACACCTTGCAAATTGGTGCTTCAGTCGACGGTTTGCTGGTCCTTGTTCCTGCAGAGGAAGCATAGCTTGACACGGTTCCCTGTCGTTTCTTTAAGAATCGCGTGTTGAAGTGTTGAGAGTCGCTACCCCAGCCAAACCAGTGTCGGTGTTGGAGTTTCCGATACTCGTTGTCGTATAGAATGACGGATTGCCATGTATGGTCTTCGATCAGCTCGGAGACCTTGACGATGTAGGCAAGGTAGTCCTGGATTGATTTCCTATCCAAGTTGTTGCGCAAGAGAAGCGAGTTTAGGATTTTCACGCTTGCCCCCATCCATTGGGAGAGGGTGATGTTTTCAAGGGCCGGTGTTTTTCGCTTAAACGCTCTTACAATCACCTGAGCTCCGCCACCCGCGCCTATCTCTTGTACTTCTGGTTCTGTTGATCCAGAATAAGCATCAACAAAATCAGGAATGAGCAGGGGTTTCTCGTCCTTTTTACCTGGTGTAGTAGGTTTCCCGAGGTATACATGTGGGTTTAAATCCATTCTAGTCGGGTCACCCTGCGGCTGGCTTGCTACTGGAGTGGCTGAGTGGAGGCTTTGTTTTAAATCATCAAGGCCGCCGCAGCTAAGTAGTGCATCTAACCCTCCACCGTCGTCCAGTTTCGTCAGAATCTCGTCGAGACCTTGGTCTTTCGCAAGGCTAGTTGTTGTGATGGGTTTAGTGTCCGCTGGTTTCGGGGTCAAATCTGGTGCTCTCAGTCCCATCACGGCTTTGGCCAGCAGCTTAGTTTGCCCCTTTGTGAGGCCAAAGCTCGGCAACGTCGTCCGGTGTTAGCATAAAGCTTCCTCAACATGGAGGTCCTGATCTTTTAAATTCTCAGCTGTTTTTGAAGATATGCCGTTTGCCTCGCACCACGGAGAAAATTCAAATTTTGACATCCTTTTAGCTAAAACTTACAGCTCTAATTTTTCGCAAACGCTCGCTAAATAAACTATCACAATTATACTCTCCACGCAGAGCTGGTCAAAATGTGGTTCCAAGTTTGATATTTAAGGCAAGTCCTATTTGTGTGAATGAAGTCAAATATTTGAGGCAAGTTTTGTATGTGTGCCACGAGTTGTATAAATGTTCAAAGAAAGTCTTATGGATTTGCAAGATGTGTTTATTTGGGAACAAGCTGGATATTTCCTTATCTAGTTGTATCTATATGAAACTAGATGCTTCTGTGAAGCATACACTGGCTTGCCTGTGATACGTGCTACAGAAAATCAGAAGGCACTGAATTTTGTGGTATTGAAATACAGCATTCCAGTCTCTGAAGAATAACAAATAAAAGAGAAGCGAGAAACATTGGCTTCTGGGCTGACATGTTGATAATTTTCAAGTTCCCTCACAACTTCATTTCACCACAAGTGTGCCCTATGAGCATCCGAAAACTTTGTAATACTAAACTTCACTGAAGTCAAGCCCTGTTTCGCGGGGTTAGTGTTGGGATGGGAGACCAAAACAATAAACCCCTCATAAAAAACAGAAACATCTGACCGAAAATACTATTAACGCTAACAAATGCGAACTCAGCAAGGTACAGATTCTGGTAGTTTGCTTTATGCAAAACAAATATTGATGAAAAAGCAATTAAATATTGATACACAGTTTTCAGAAAGAGCAGAAGGAAGTTTCCCGGACGGTCGATCGAGAATAAAATATTTACGACATGAAAACAACATTAATTTTGAACCGTGAATATAGAATATAAAAAGTTACGATCAGCGACAAACATTTTGGGAGATTTTTGCTAAGTTCAAGTAAATTGCAAAATCGAAAGTGACATGGCCGGAATTCAGCGGGCGCCGTGATTAAGTTACCGCGGCATGTTTACTCGCCAAACAGTGAAGCATCTGTGTCAAATGATGGCAAGATACCGGGTTTTTGTAAGTTTCTTTTTCTGTCAAGTGTTATAAAGTTTGACAATGAAATGAGCGAAGTCAAAACAAAGATCACAATCGCCCAACTCTTGTTTATGCAAAGTCAAAATTTACTCTCCAAGACGCGTACGACGTTATTTATCACCAGGTAATTCCATCATTTTGGAAATAGCAGCCACTTTATTATTCATCTGCGTCACAAGTTTTCACTGATTTTGGGCCTCATTTTGTTGAAACTCAAGCACGCTTCCAACAGGCCTGTGAACCCTTCCTGCTTACAGAGCAATACTAAAAAACTTCTCCCGTATCACATTTGAACCTTAAGCTCGAAAATTCAATACACAACATGATATCATAATTCTCAAAGGCAGAAAATACCACAGAATCCTTTTCCAGCGAAAATTTTATTGAAACAAACAACATATTTGCTCTTAGAGGTGAAAACCTCTTCCTATTTCATTGCATGCGTGAAGACAAGAAACTCAACTGTGTCAAATTACCATGTACTTCAGGTAAATACTGCTCACTTTGATTTCGTCTCGACGGGCGATAGATTGTTGTCGAAGTCCAGTACTCGTCGCTTTTGAGATTCATGCCTTGTTTATCCAACTGACTTTCCATTATTGAGCTCCATAAGGGTACATTTTGTTTAAGGATGCACTAAAACGCCATTCGCGTTGCATGACTTTCGACGCCATTGCAGGCTAAGTTGATGATTCTACTGTGTCCACCAGAGAAATCTACGCAGTTCCACTACCCTCTCGATCCTAAGAAAATACGCGCAGAAGGCTCTATAAAGAAAGACACCACTTACCAGGGGAGTGACAGGCAAGACTTTTACCGACACGGGTAAAAAAAAAAAAAAAAAAAAAAAAAAAAGAAAACAAACAAACTAAACGTAGACCTCGACTGGGTTTGCCCATAGGCAACCCAGTAACAAGTTTTACATATCAAGAAGAAGTCTTATATACATGTATATTAAGGAAGTATGATATGAGGGGGACATTGGGGTGTATTAGAAACCGCAAAAAAGTTCGGCCAAAACCGAAAACCGCATACAAAACCGTCAGAAAACCGATACAATGGTGACAAGTGGTGCATACAGAGCAAATTTTGCAATTGCAAAAAGCTATATCTTCGGAAACTTCAATCGAAAACCTCTAACTGAGCATTTCTATTTGATAACTAAGACAGGTCAGTTTGGAGATTCGAATGGAATGTTTAATCTTGGTCTAAAACATGTGATTGCACTGAGGAAGCTAACCGGTACAATATTTGTTCCTTGTTTTACATGGCAGCAGGAACTTGCTCAAAGGTTAAATGTGGTAATAAACAGATACTTACTTAAAACAGCAGTCGAATATTGAAGCTAACGGGCCCTCCCTGGGGGGGGGGGGGGGGGTAGACTCCCATATAAAAAGGGAAGGGATGCTCTTCGGAAATTTTACATTAAACCCCTAAAGGAGACCAATCTGGGAAAGGCCTAGGCTTTTTTGACCCCTAAAAGAGACCATATTATAACACAGAGAAATAAAAAATACAGCGACTTTTAATGATGGCAAAGACATTACCTGCGAGAAGAAATACAGAAGTGTAAATATACATTTTTATATTTCTTCGCGCGCAACCCTAAAGGAGACCTTCACGGCTACATATGCCTTGGGAATTGTTGTCATCTGCACTGACTTCGTCACTACTTTCATCAAATAGAGAACCGAAGTAATGACGTCACAAAAATATATCTTTTGAAATT
>NC_090874.1:47870162-47880162 GCF_036669935.1 Montipora foliosa | reverse complement strand
TTACTGGTAAGTCTCGTTTAATTTTCCAATTCTGTCCCATCATTCTCAGTGTAGGGATCCCATGAGATGTTGAGAGCCAGCATTTGTGAACCCAACAATAACTTTCAACAATTTTAATGACAAAGAAACTCGTTAACAGGGAAAAAATGTACAATTCTTGTGACAAAAAGCTACAATGCTGACAGTAAGGCATTTAAAATCCTGGTAGCATAATCACCCTGTTTATGAACCTCTTTCTGACAATACAGAGCAAACATACACTGGTTGGACCATCCTGCTGTGCAGAGAATGGTTGCCAGTGGGACACTTACTTGGGATGCAGCAGAGGTAGATGCCGCCCTAATACTGTGCGGTTTAAAACGGGCCAGGTCAACCCCTGCCAGCCAAATTTAGAGTGGTTTTAACCCAACGTGAAACTGTACTCTTACTGACTGGCCTATATGGTCTCACAAAACTGATAAATAAGTTGGTAACCTTACCCCGAAGAGGCTTTGTCCGCGACAAATACTCCTGAACAGTAAAAACTGGACAAAGGTTTTTGTCAGGGGAGTAGGCTGGAAACTCAAGCTCATGAAGGTGATAACCTGGCCTGGTCTGGTCTTATCTCCAACAGAAATTTTAACGATAGACTCACTTAAATCCACATTGCGAAGATCTAATAGATGAATAGTTTGTATCCTCTGAACAGAAAGGAGGGTTAACAAAGTAACTGTTTTAAAAGTCAACATTTTAAGGTATAGTTTTTCAATTGGAGATTGACTTTTTAGGAAGTTCAGCAGCAAGGCTGGGTCCCACGTAACAGTATATCGTGGAAGAGAAGGCTTCTCTTGAAAGACCCCTTTCATAAATTGTCTAATGAGGGGCAGATCTCCAAAGGAGACTCCAGCTTCAGGAGGCAAGACTTGTGACAATGCAGATCTGGCCGTATTTAGAGTACTATAGCCTAGACCCTGTTCAAACAACTCAGCTGAAAAATCCAGAGCCTTCATGGGAGGAACTGAGCAGGGATCGAAACCCCTTTTACTGCAAAAATGGTACCGCTTCTGAAGATAGACCTGATATTGTTTTTGAGTGGATCCCCTCCAGGACTTGAGAATAACAGTTGAAGCTTTCTCCGGAACTCCTCTTGCTCGCAATGAATCCCGGACAACTTGCATGCCATTGACTTTAACTTGTTGTGTTGGGGGTGCCGCAATTGAAGGTTGGTTGGCAGCGTCAGTAGCTGAGGGTAACATGGTAGGAGAACAGGATGGTCCACCAACATCCACAGAAGACGAGGAAACCAAATCTGAGTGGTCCACACTGGGACAATGATTACACCGCGTGATTGATCCTGTTCGGTCTTCTGTAAAACCCTGTTGATTATAGCAAAAGGGGGAAAAGCATAAAAATTGTGCTCCGTCCAGCTGATAGAGAAAACATCAAATGCAAAAGCTTGAAGATCTGGTTTCCATGAGACAAACGGTCTCAACTCGAAATTCAGCCTTGAGGCAAAAAGATCGATGGATGGTTTGCCCCAGAATGCAGATACCCTCTTAAAAACGGCTGGATCAAGCTTCCACTCTGTGTCATGGAAGGTGTGCCTCGACTCATTATCAGCTAAAACATTAAGCTTTCCTGGGATGTGTGTTGCAGTAATCCATAAATTCCTTTCGATACACCACAACCACAACTTCCTGGTTAGTTGATTGCATTGAATAGTTGTTAATATATGAAATTGCGGTTGTATTGTCGATCATTGCTTTGATATGACAGTCTCTCAGACTAGAACAGAAAGTTTGAATTGTGAGAAAACAAGCCAAAATCTCAAGATAATTAATGTGGTTGGTCTGTTCTTCCTCTGAAAAGTGACCCCCAGTGGAGACATCATTCAGTACACCACCCCAGCCAGACAAAGATGCACCAGAGTAAATAGAGAGCTTACGAATCGACGACTTTCGCACGACGGCGCCGTCGAGTCAGGTCATAGTCCGGCGTCGTCGTCCTGTAGAAATTTGAATTTACGATTCAGCAAAGACGACGACGTTTGTTCGCGGGTGGCAAAGTTTCCCGCCGTTTCTGAAGTTTGTTTTTCTCTTTTCACAAGGTAGGTTATTCGAACCAAAATGCCTAACTTCAGAGAAACGAGAGCTTGTATTGCATACGCTTATCAAAAAAGCTTCATAAACGAAAAAGAATTTGTGCTTTTATATGATTTCCACAAGTCAACAAACCCAGAGTTTCCGTACTGGAACTATGAAAGGTTTGATTTGGACGAGAAAACAAACGACGAGTGCAAGGCCGACTTTCGTTTCTACCGGGATGACATTTATAAACTTGCTGAACAGCTGCAGCTGCCTGATGAGATAACCACTTACAATGGTTTAGTTGTAGCTTCGGTACCTGCCTTATGCATGTACCTCAAGCGCTATGCATATCCTTGTCGATATGGAGATTTGGTTTGTCATTTTGCCAGACCGGTTCCTGAGCTTTCTATCATAACAAACCATATGATGGACTTGATTTACGGTCGGTGGCACCATCTACAATGGTTTAGTTGTAGCTTCGGTACCTGCCTTATGCATGTACCTTCAGAAGGTGCTCACTTGAATCAGTTGAATGAAAACAGAAAAAAATCAAAAACATGTGCCAAGAACTTGATTGATACTTGATCAATGATTTATTTGGAAAAAAAACCTGAAGCATCGAGAGAAACATTCAGAAAACTTTAACAACTAACCTTACGTCCTGTTATTTTCGAGACGCCGGCAAATCGCGCTCACCAACGTCGTCGACTTTGGCGCGACTCTGGCGAGGGCCCATATAGGCATGCGCAGAGGTCATGTCACGCAATCTAACGGCGTCGTCGTGCAAACGTCGTCGATTCGTAAGCTCCCTAATAGTGACACTAGGACTACCATGAGATACCAGATTGAAAGTGGTGTGTGTGTGTGTGTGTAATCCACCACCGCAGGTCAGACTTTGATGTCTCTGAAAGGGTCATCAGCTTATTGAAATCGCCTTTGCTAGCTCTCAAGGTCATAACTTTGTCGAGTTCTAATTGCCTGTAAAAAAGTGGTCCATGCATGACACCAGGAAAACTAGCCACCATTAAACCGACCAGTTCTGCAACTTCCCTAACTAAGGGTGATTGCTTTGCAAAGACTGTTGTGGCTTTCGTGACTAATTTTGTAGCTTTCTTGGGTGTCAGAGCAACAGTCAAGTTGACGGAATTCAAAACAAACCTGTTACGATATGAGTCACTTCCTGTTAATATGTTAATTGGTTACCTGATCTATCTGGTATATATTGAATGACTAGCATGAATAAAAGCGCATATCTTACAGACCACAAGCGTGTAGAGTTTACTTCTTTAAACATGGTGTCAGGAGTCTAACGAAACCCTTGAAATACGCCAAAACCTTTACGACAACGTACAGATATGCCTGATACAGAAGCAAGTGGATCGCGATCTATCGCAATTACGGCCAATTTTCCTATTCCTTCACCGATGAATACAAGAGGAGACATCGTAAACAACTGGGAATTCTTCAAACAGCAGTAGAACGACTACGACGTCGCCACAGGGCTGGAAACAGAAAGTGATAAAGTCAGGTTAGCAACGTTTCGATCTGTGATGGGAAAGGACTGCCTTCAATTCTTTCTAACCCTCAAACTTAGCGAAGAAGAGAGAAACAGTGTCAATTCCTGCTTAAACGCACTCGAAGCCTACTTCAAACCAAAAAGAAACGTTGTGTACGAGCGATATCTATTTAATACGTGTACGCAGAATGTCGAGGAATCTGTGGATGGATATGTCAACCGCCTTAGAAAACATGCTTCGACATGTGACTTCGGAACATTGACCGACAAGCTAATTCGCGATAGACTTGTGCTTGGTTTACGGGAGGAAAGTAACAAACTACGTCTCCTAAAAGAAGAAACGCTCAGCCTTGATAAAGCAATCAACATGTGCAGATCGAGCGAAATCGCTACTCAGCAAATGAAAATTATCCAACAAGAAAGTAAACCCGAAGATGTTCATATCGTCAAGCAACAACGGGTTTTTCTAAAAGCAGGCCCTCGGCCCAGCGGCCCGCGACCCAAGGCCCGCCACGGCCCAGCGGCCCGGCGGCCTGAAGGCCCAGCGGCCCGCGGCCCAGCGGCCCGCGGCCCACGGCCCGCGACGGCCCGGCGGCAAGGCGGCCCGGTGGCCCGGAAGCCCACACAGTTTTGTTGTCCAGCGGTAAATCCACGCGCATGCTCAGATTTGCATCGGGTTTGGGCGCGCAAATGAAAGACGGTGAGTTTGAATTCGTTTACCATTTTAATAATCATTTCAATCCTTTTCGATCCTTTCTTTCGTCGCATGTTGCTAAGTGAAAAATGTTGCCATTCTCTGTTGTTTTCGTCTGTTTACAACAACAAACAGAAACAAGGATTCAAATGATTAAAATGGTAAACGAATTCAAACTCACCGTCGTCCATTTTGCACGCCCAAACCCGATGCAGATCTGTGCATGCACGTGGATTTACCGCTGGACAGAAAAACTGTGGAAAATGAGGACTGGGCTACCGGGCCGCCGGGCCGTCGCAGGCCGTGGGCCGCGGGACGCTGGGCCCTCGGGCCGCTGGGCCGTGGGCCTACTTTTAGCAAAACCCAACAACAACGCCCTCAAAAGCCGCGCGTCACACGTTCTCACGCCAAGCATAAAGAGTCAAAACCTCAACAGAAGTCTTCGACATACAAATGCTATCACAGGACAGACATAAGCTAAAAGACTGTCCTGCCTACGGAAAGGAATGCAAATCGTGTAAAAAATTGAATTACTTCGCGTCCGTCTGTCAGACAAATCGTAATCGCCCGCGTGTGAATGCAGTTAAAGAGGAATGTAATCGCGATATCGACTATTCAGATAACTCTGTCTTCAAAATAGAGGAACTTTCTACTATCAAAGTAAAGGAAAACCACTTCTCGCTAACCTCGAATTTCACAGATGCCACAAACAGCTACAAAACTTCACTTGATTGCCAACTGGATACCGGAGCAACATGCAACGTGATATCACGCAAACATCTGACCATTATCAACCAAACAGGAAATTCAAAGGTCAACACAAGCAAATCAAAACTTAGACTTTTCGATGGAACAATAATGAAGCCTTTAGGCGAAGTACAACTGGATGTGTCAATATTCATTGAAATTTCAAGTCGTCGAAGGTAACGCAAGACCTTTGTTATCAGCGGAAACATGTCAGAACTTGGGACTGTTAACGATAACAATAGACGGTCACGTATCAGAGAATGTTCACACAGTACAAGATACACAGTCACCTCTGTTGACTAAGAACGAAATACTAAACAAGTATAAAGATGTCTTCGAGGGACTTGGCAACATCGGACAAGCGAAACTCGCTGTTGACCCGGAGGTCAAGCCAGTGCAACACGCGCCAAGACACTCGATGCCAAGGATGGATTTTATCAAACGAGATGCTTCCGTGAAGCATACACTGGCTTGCCTGTGGTACGTGCTACAGAAAATCAGAAGGCACTGAATTGTGTGGTATTGAAATACAGCATTCCAGTCTCTGAAGAATAACAAATAAAAGAGAAGCGAGAAACATTGGCTTCTGGGCTGACATGTTGATAATTCTCAAGTTCCCTTACAACTTCCTTGCACCACAAGTGTGCCCTCTGAGCATCTGACAGCTTTGTAATACTAAACTTCACTGAAGTCAAGCCCTGTTGAGCGGGGTTAGTGTTAGGATGGGAGACCAAAACAATGAACCCGTCATAAAAAACAGAAGCATCTCACTGAAAATACTATTAACGCTAACAAATGCGAACTCAGCAAGGTACAGATTTTGTTAGCTTGCTTTATGCAAAACAAATATTGATGAAAAAGCAAATAACTATTGATACAAAGTTTTCAGAAAGAGCAGAAGGAAGTTTCCGGGACGGTCGATCGAGAATGAAATATTTACGACATGAAAACAACATTAATTTTGAACCGTGAATATAGAATATAAAAAGTTACGATCAGCGACAAACATTTTGGGAGATTTTTGCTATGTTCAAGTAAATTGCAAAATCGAAAAGTGACATTCAGCGGGCGCCGTGATTAAGTTACCGCGGCATGTTTACTCGTCAAACAGTGAAGCATCTGTGTCAAATGATGGCAAGATACCGGGTTTTTAAAAAGTTTCTTTTTCTGTCAAGTGTTATAAAGTTTGACAATGAAATGAGCGAAGTCAAAACAAAGATCACAATCGCCCAACTCTTGTTTATGCAAAGTCAAAATTTACTCTCCAAGACGCGTACGACGTTATTATCACCAGGTAATTCCATCATTTTGGAAATAGCAGCTACTTTATTATTCATCTGCGTCACAAGTTTTCACTGATTTTGGGGCTCATTTTGTTGAAACTCAAGCACGCTTTCAACAGGCCTTTGAACCCTTCCTGCTTACAGAGCAATACTAAAAAACTTCTCGCTTATCACATTTCAACCTTAAGCTCGAAAATTCAATACACAACATGATATTATAATTCACAAAGGCAGAAAATACCACAGAATCCTTTTCCAGCGAAAGTTTTATTGAAACAAACAACATATTTGCTCTTAGAGGCGAAAACCTCTTCCTATTTCATTGCGTGCGTGAAGACAAGAAACTCAATTGTGTCAGATTACCTTCTACTTCAGGTAAATACTGCTCACTTTGATTTCGTCTCGACGGGCGATAGATTGTTGTCGAAGTCCAGTACTCGTCGCTTTTGAGATTCATGCCTAGTTTATCCAACTGACTTTCCATTATTGAGCTCCATAAGGGTATATTTTGTTTAAGGATCCACTAAAACGCCATTCGCGTTGCATGACTTTCGACGCCATTGCAGGCTAAGTTAATGATTCTACTGTGTCCACCAGAGAAATCTACGCAGTTCCACTACCCTCTCGATCCTAAGAAAATACGCGCAGAAGGCTCTATCCACAAAGACACCACTTACCAGGGGAGTGACAGGCAAGACTTTTACCGACACGGAAAAAAAAAATAATAAAAAAAAGAAAAAAAAGAAAAAAAAGAAAAAAAAGAAAACAAACAAACTAAACGCAGACCTCGACTGGGTTTGCCCATAGGCAACCCAGTAATTAGTCTTGACGAAGAGAGTAGTAAGCTAACAACGTTCTGGACGCCCTTCGGACGGTATCGTTACCTGCGCATGCCGTTCGGGATCAGCGCCGCACCGGAGGATTTCGAATTCAAGCTACACGAGCGAATAGGCGATCTCAAAGGCGTCGAAATACTACGCGATGATATCCTAGTTGTAGGATATGGCGACATATTGGATGAAGCTAATCGCAATCACGATGAAAGTCTACTAAAGCTGCTCGACCGAGTTGGGGACGTTAACTTGAAGTTTAACAGTAAAAATTCAACCTTCGAAAGAATGAAGTTAAATTCATGAGCCACGTACTCATAAGTTCTGGTTTAAAGTCAAAGCCATTGAGCTGATGCCGAGACCTACAACAAAGCAAGAAACCCAAAGTCTTCTCGGGTTCGTCAATTATCTCACAAAGTTCTTACCAAGGCTCTCTGAAGTAACCTGCGATCAGGCCGATTTTTAGCTTCGCCCATATGTTCTCTTATGTCGTCGCTCGCTAAAATTGGGCCTGACCAAAAGTCTCTCAAAAATTCCGGACGGTCGGCCGACCAAACTCGTGATCTGATTGGCTGTTGAAACGCCGGAAGTGAAAATGCCATCGTGATTGCGCGGAGCTCTCGCGAAGTCCTCGAAACTAATCCGCCATAAGTGTACGAAAAAATTTGCTGTCTTTTGTTCTTACAATGACGTGGACGGTGCAACTTGATTTTATTTGTATAAATGGAGATATGCCATCTGAAACATCTCATTACTTGTCCAGAATCGGGTTTGAATCTCTGGAGAGAGTGAAATTAACGTTTCCGTTGTCGAGCTCTGTGGCCATGTGGTTGAAAATACTTTGGCACAAACTTCCCTGATGTTTTGAAAGCTAAATAGCTGGTTCTCTCAAATGGCAATGAAAGCCGATGCATATTGGACAAAACCCTAGAAAGGTGATTAACACAGATTTCTCATGGTTCAAAATGAAACCAATATCTGTGAAAAGCTTAGTGGTGACAGCAACATTAGTGCTACAGTCTGAAAAAGTGCCTCCCTGAAGATAGGAGTCATCAATGTAGCCCAAATTTTCAAATCCTTGGGAACGCAGCGTTGCATAAATTGGTTTAAAGATTTTTGTAAATATTCTAGGTGCACAACTTAAACCATTTCGAAGGCAGGTAAATTGAAAAATCTGATGTTTCCAAATGAATCTCAAGTATTTCCTGTGATTTTTGTTGAAATAATAGACATCCTTTAAATCAATGGACGCCATGAAAACAGCTTGGGGTCATAAGAGTGCGATGGCATTCCTAAGATTCTCCATATTAAAATGGTGATATTCTACCGACTCATTCAGTTGTTTGAGGTTAAGAATAAGTCGATAGGAGCCATCTTTCTTCGGACGTATGAAAATGTTGGAAATGTACTCTCCATTTGAGTGTGTGGCTCTCTCAATGACCCCCCTCTCAAGAAAAAATGCATTCTGCTCATCAATAAACTTAATCTCCATTGGGTTAAATTTGTACTGGTTTGGTACAAAACGTTGAGTGGGTTTTGTAATAAAGTCAATTGTGACCCCCCAAAAGGCATCAAGGATCCTTTGATCTGAAGTGCGGATGGTGTGCCATTTGTGAATATAATTTTTCAATCTACCTGCCATGCATGGAATTGATGGAGAAAAATGTAGGCTCACCTGGCTTCCCAATTGATCATGAGCTACTTTGTGTGCTTTGAATTTTGATCGAGGTTTCCTCCGTTGGCCTTGGCCCTGGTACAAAAAATGTTGTTGATGGTTTGAGTAGGATGATCCTTGTCGTCTGAAGTTATTGACTCCATGCTTTGAGTTTGTTCCATGCTCATTTTGGGGTAAGAAAACCGTTGGCTGACCTTGTTGGTTTCGCTTGTTTCCTTGACTGCCTTGAGCAGGTCATCTCCAAACAAAAATTTTGATATTGGAGTTTGGGAGCTGCAAAGTTTTTTGTATTGCTCGTTTAGATCAGGCCTAATCAGTTCTCGTCTACTAAGGTTGACTTCATAGACAGAATGCGCCATAAGAGTCAATGAATCCAAAGCGAGTCTAAGGAACGATGCCACATCTTCCTTGCTAACGGTTCTAGGGTTACTTTTCAGACTCAAAAGTTTGTCTGTCAGACTAATGATAGGATGCATATACTCTTAAGCATGCTAGTTTCAATCTTTTGCATCCTCAAGTCCCTGGACTTTGACCTGGACAACATTTTAGCCCAAATTTGAGGATTAACCCTTGTACTTACTAAGTTTTCACAATTTTGAGGCCTGTTGTACTTGGCCAGTTTGTCTTTTGCATTCTCCTCCGACAACTTAGTTTTCACCATTTTGTCAACAAGGTTTGCATATTGTGTGCTAACAGCATCACTCACAGCTCCTTCGGAGTCATAAATCTTTGACAGTTTCGGCAAGAACACTGTCTTCGCCTTCTGCTGACTGCTCTGGCGGTTTATCCGCACTGATCAGCTCTTCACACGCCTCGGTTAGATCCACTGACTCAGTGGTGGCGTCATCACCCTCGTGCCCATCAACATCCGAGTCGCTGAGTTCATCCCTTTTCCTTTTGTGGGATCCAGCGCTCGCGGAAGAGTGCATAAACACTTTCACAGTCGATACCATAGAATTTATCGCTGTCCTGAGTGATGATAGAGAAGCTGATTGTTGGTCTTGAAGTTGTTTAAGACCCTCCATAACCGCGTCACTTTGACGGTCCGATTGAGCACATGGTTTGCTAGTAGCAGAAGTTCTCGGCAACGTGGCCTTTTGTTTTGAACTGCTCCCTGAAGAAACCCGTGGTTTGGGCGCAGTTTTCTCGCTCTGCGGCCTGCCTCGTGGGTCAAGCGACTCTGCAGAGA
>NC_090874.1:47860162-47865162 GCF_036669935.1 Montipora foliosa | reverse complement strand
GGTGTGGATTGTACTTACCGCATTTATTCACAGATAAGCCAATCCCAGCTATAAGCTGAGACCCTAAAAACTAAGGAAAACTCTTGGCTATAAGCTGAGCCTGAAGTTTGTTAAAAAAGTTACCTGAGCGTCCATTCAAGAAAGCGCTCCTCTCAGGCAAAATGTTGAAAGCTACTGGTATTGTCCAATAAAATCACTCCTTTAAAAACACAACAAAAAGTGTTTTATTGATTGTCAACTATTGGCAAGTCATTACAAACGTGAATACTAATTTATTGATCCTAACTGAACTATGAAACAAAAAAAAAATAAAATTGGTAAAGAATATTTTCAATGTTGAACGTTAAATTTCAAGTCAGTAAAAATTGGCAGTTTAACCCTTTCACTCCTGTGGGGTTCCCCATTGACGAGTAAAATCGTCTGGCGTTAGACAGAGCAAAATCTTTAAGTCTCAGTGGCCCTTACAGGAGTGAAAGGGTTAAATTAACAGTGCATTTAAGATGGGAATCAAACTCGCGGGAAGTAAATTCCATCGGAGCATTCCGCAAATAAACAAGGCAGCGCTCGTCTGTTCAAACTCTTATTTTGGTCTGAATCTTTTGTTGGCTATTTAATTGTTTCACACACAAGCTTTTATCACTAAGCTTTCAAAACAGTACAAAGTATGCATAATATATGAGGTTTGCGAACTGACTATACATACAAACATACAAACTTTATTCTCGTCCCAAAAAGGCTTTTCAGACTATCGGACATTTGTGAATCGACCCAACACGTTTGCAAACTGACCGTTTGTGAAACGACTCGTTGGCGAAACGACCGACATTCGTAGAATCTCTTGTTCGGTAAAATGTTATTGGCTTGCTACACAAACCCAAAGCAGGAGACTCGACAACAGAAACTGCTACGATGCCTAATAACTCAACACTGTTAGTACCCCATTCTCCTTACATGCAGTAGAAGCAAAGATATACTATAATGATCAGAAGGAGTAATAATTATTTATTTGTCTCATAGTCCTCTGACTCCCCAATTGATTTTTTCTTATAAAAGTCTATCATTGCAACTCTTCATCTTGTGTTTTACTTCTTTCCATCAATATTAATTTATGTATTTTATTCATTGCATATCCTTTTTGCAGAAATTCCATCTTCCCACCAAACTATCAGCAGCGGTTCCTGAGTTTGTTCCCAGCAGGATAACACTCAAATCTAACCTGTCACCGTTAGTCCCAGAATTCCAGCCTTCGGTATCGTTGACCCCTCCTGGGTCATCACCTCACCACGGTGATCAGGGTTCTAGCTTCACCCTTCCAACTGAAGTCCCAGAATTTCACTTTTCAGGATCATTAACTCCACCACCTCCTCAGTCTAACCCAAGGGTGCAACAGCAAAGCAAACATGCAAGTGAACAGAATAAGGAACATAGTGTTTTAGAGAATGATGCAAATGACTCTTCAAACAACAAGAGCTTTTCAAAGGAGAGTCAGAAAAGGAGACAAAAAAAGAAAAAGGAACTTGGTGAGTGTACTGAACAAGGAGAGAAGAATCATTTAAGCAGACATAGCTTGACTGCCAACCAGGTACTATCAGACAAATCACTGAATAAAGTTTGTTCAGAAGAAAACAATGATTGGGTCGGATTGAGAGTCTCATCTGGCTTGCAACAAAACTTGTCCTCAGTATCTCCTCATCATGAAACGCCTACTGTGAGTCTCAAATCTGATGTTAATACTGGAAGCATCAATGATGAGGACACTATGAACAAAAGGTGTGTGGCACTCAGCTTAACTATGAGCTATAGTGATAAGCTAAAAAGCCCAGCACCTAACAAAAATGTGACCAGCAACCAGCCAATGAAAGAAAAATATTTGGCAAAGAATTTTGCTGCAGAAAGTTTCAATCAGAAGGACAAAAAGAAATTTCTGTCTTACGACAGCACAAGCAAAAGAGCTGTCAACATTAACGATGGAAAGAATGGTGTGAAAAGTGGAAACAGGTTTTATGATCATTCTAGGGAAGAAGAGAAATATCATGACAAAGGAAAATGTGGGGACACAGCAAGATTACATTCTGCAGATCGAAACCAAATAAAGAGAAATGGTAGTTACAGGAAACTGAAAAGTGATACGGATGACAACTGGAGAATAAAAAGGGATTTTGACCCTCAAGTTGTGAGCAAGACAGACTCATTTATAGGTGTCAAGAATCACAGCACTGGATTTCTGAAGAAAAGAACTCCTGAACCTGAGGAGATTACTGTAGATTTACAACATATACAGAAGTGTGACGAATTAGAATGCAACCAAGGGGTTGGTCATGATGTTGTGCACAAGAAGGGCAAAGCTTTGACGAAGTCTAACAATTTAAATAACTTAAGTGCCAGCAGAACAGGACCAGCAGCATCGGCATTAAGTTTTAAAAGTCCAGTGTCAAAAGCAAACATTAACTTGCTCTCTGATTCTCAGGAACATGGAATGATTCAAGTAAACAACTCATCTTTTACAGACCAAAACAGTATAAGAGTGGGAGGGGATTTCCCTGACTTAAAAGAAAGTGAAAATAAAATTAAAAGTCCCTCAATAGAAATGGAAGTTAAGGGTGTGCGTACAAACAGTGGCAGCTCTCCAAGGCCTTCAGTTCCAATGTCATACAGTGCTGCATTGAGGTCAATACCACAACCAAAGGTTTGTTTCGCATGCGCTCAGAAGCCTTGTATCATAGTTTTTGTCAGAAATCATGTGGAAAATTATGCAATTCAGTGGTTGTCTGGAATCATTGTGCACGCGGGGTGTCAATTTTGCAATCTGAACTTGACAGCATCAGCACTTGGGTTGCTACAAACAATATGGTTCTTAACCCCAAAAAGTGCAAGGAGATGACTTTGCATTTTCGTAGAGTCATGGACCATCTCCCATCAGCCCTGGCCATGGACACTAAACTAAGGCCCTTGAGTCAGTCAATGCTCATAAAGTATTGGGCCTTACAATTCAAAGTAATCTCAAATGGGATTTGCACATTAATGAGGTTGTGGCTAAGGCATCAAAGAGGCTGCAAATTCTTTGTGTCCTCAAACACGGTGGAGTACCACCTGCCGACCTACTTAAGGTTTATTTTGCACTCGTTAGGTCTGTCCTTGAATACTGTTGTCCTGTGTGGTGTAAATGCCCTCCCCATTAAACTATCAGATAGCATCGAGCGAGTGCAGAAACGGGCCCTGCGCATCATCTTTCCTGCACTGCACTACCAAGAGGCCTTAGCTACTACCGTGTGTGTATCACTTCACACAAGAAGAATGGGTTTGTGTAGCAAATTATTTACAAAGATAAATGAGCCCGAGTCCTGTCTTCGCGGCCGCTCCCTTTGAAACAAAGACAGACCATCCCTTATAAGTTGCAAAACTGAATGCTTTAAACAAAGCTTTTTCCCGGCAATGTGCCTTTACGCTCATGACATGTTATTTAGGAACTTATGGGAATTCAATTAATTGATGCATGATATAACCTACCAATCAGCCTCTGGTTCTCACAGTACATTCATACATTGAAACTCAACACCGATAAAAAGCGGTGGAATTTGTACAAATCTTTTTACTGCAGAACCTCTAAAAAGGTATCATTATGATAATAGTATTCGAGCTGTGAACTAAACAGAAACAATAATTATTAACAAAAACACCAATTCACCTTTCGGAGTTGGAGTCAATCTTCCAGGCTTTTTTCAGAAATTTGATTGACGAAAGCCAAAGTGCAGTTTGGCGCTTAGTGCTTGAAGATGAGAATTCCGCAGAATTAATGAAAAACGCAGTCACTCACTTTGTAACTGTTTGAGCTTTGCAAGGAATGAGGAATGAATGCAATCACTTAGTTTGCCCAAGTTTTAATCAAGTGCTTTTTACTTTTGTAGGTCATTCATGCATGGGAAAGTGAACCATCCAACACACCACAGGCAGGAATTCTCAAGGTTCCACCACAAGCCATTGTAAGTGAGGTAGAAAATGAAGCAAGGCAAGGCGAGTCAATGGAAAAGACGAAGAAGAAAAAGAAGAAAAAGAAAACTGAAGAAGGTGCAGAAAAACCAAAGGAAAACATTCCCAAAAAGCGCACACAGAAGCCTATTGAGTTTGATCTGGGAATTATGCTTCAAACAATTTCAGTAAGGCTAATTCTCTCTAAATCAGATATGTACAGGATTACACTGTAATTAGATGCACAAGTTATGTGGGATACTTCTTAACTTAACATCTTGTCTAGAAAAGGAGGGGATAAACATCACAAAGTGTTCCTTCTGTCCCCCACCTCATCATCATCCTCATTTTAAGTGTGTCTTAAAGTGCTAATGTGATTTAAAAAAATCACTTCCTGTGTTTGTGTAATACCCTGACTGGCAAAATTTGAGTTTTGATTTTTATCCAAAGGCTGTTTACTTTGAGTGTAAGTTTTGGATTCCAAGGTCTGCCATTACTCACGTTCAAAACTGACCAATTGGACAACTCAGAGGGTTGCATCTAGGGGAAAGTGATGTGAGATTTACTCACCAGCATAAGTGCATTTCATGTGGCCTCTGTTATGAATATCCACCAGATAAATTACTATCCAGTGCACAAACCATATCAAAAAGGATTTATCCAGTGGATAGTATTACATGTAGCCATGCATCGAGCAACTAAGCCCTGATCTCACTACCACGTGATCTGAAGTGAAGACTTGATCTGACTGTGTGATACTCCAGCAGAATGTAGAGTGTAATGCATCTTACAACTCATTGACACCGATGAGCTTGGTAGGGAGGTGCCTTACGGAGCTGTGGTGTTTGCTCTAACCGCTTACATCAGGGAGGTAACCATGGCAATGCAACCTTGGTCCATCTCCAAGCATCTACCTGGAACACTGCAAGCAAGACAATGTTAAGACCCATGACATTCTGCAATGTTGAGTACCACTTGACCCTGCAATATCTCAAGGTGCCCCTGGAGCACAATAGAACCACTGGCCAGCTGTA
>NC_090874.1:47845162-47855162 GCF_036669935.1 Montipora foliosa | reverse complement strand
TATTAATTAACATTATTAAAATACTAAGTGATGAATAATTTACAGGCTGCTAAATTAATGCATTTCTAGGCAAAAAAGGAAGCTGTGAATGTAGAATAATGAACAATAAATAATATAAATTTTATACAAGAAATATGATTTTGTTTTGTTCTTTGTGTTAGATTATTTTGAAAGAGAGAGAAGAGAAGAAAAAAGCGAGGGAAACAACTGAAGCGGATGACATTGATAAAATTGTTGATGACATGGATGTTGTGTAAGCACTCCTTTACTCTTGAGAATTCTGTTTGCATTTTGTGTGTGTTTTTAAAGTGTTTCTTGTGAACTGAAATGTGCATTATTTTAACATTGGAATGTTGTTGTCACAGTGGTCTTTTTCCTGGAATGTTATAAACTCATCAATATTGTATTGTGTGTCAAGTTAGGAGTTATCCATTAAATTCAAATATTTTATTTTCAGTTGTTATCTTTGTTGTCAATTCAAATTCAGAATGTAACAAATGTACGTGTAGTGGTGTATCAAATGTTTTATGTAAGTAAAATTCACTTATTTTCTGCCAAGGTACAGGAAAAACAAGCTCTGAAAGTACATTCAGAGTATAATAAATGTGTCACAACCCAGTGTGGTATTAGTTAAAGTACTGGGTAAGTGAAAACGCATAAAATTCATACTATAAACTGATTTCAACGCTTGGTCAAATTTATGTGCATTAAAACATCAATGGCGTTACTCTTCATTTCATGAAAGCTAATTCAAAGTACATGTACTCTTCGTAGACAACAAATGTAGAAGACCAATAAACAGTCACTTTTCTTGTGAATAAAGAAAATTTAATTTTAAAGGATGTTTGTCTGCTCTTTTCAATTAAAATAATTAATGTTGCTTTTATCAACGTCCAGTGCTGTGTAATTTTACTTTTGTTGTGTTAGAACAAGCAGGGCCAACAATAATGCCAAGGATGTTATACCAGAGGAAGTGCAAAGTCCTTCAGAAGGTGCTCAATAATTAGCTAATAATAACCTACGGGTACCGGTAGTTATAATAATAATATTTGTTATTGTAACTAGTTTCTTTCCTGCAGGAAGTTAGCTCTTTTCATGGACTGAAGCTTCGCTATGGCAGTGCATGTAATAGCCAATAAAAAATTAATACTGTAACAGTTTTGATAATTTTATATACATGTACCCGGTGTCACAATGTTCATCCCATACTTTTTATTTGAAGTCTCCAAGATGTGGACAATGTGGCAGAGTGAACTCCAGTCTCGAGTAATTTTGGGCTCAGCTTCCTTTGTTCCTAAAGCACAACCACTCCAATATACGTGTACATATAAGGGTTTTGACTGACTGATTACTTGTGGTAATTGACTGACCAACTAACATGTACCAACCCACTGAATGACTGGGTGGCTGGCTGGCTGGCTGATTGACTGACAGATAAGAGTCTTTTGGCAAGTGTTTGCTTACAATTTCAAGATTGATTGTTTGATTACAGACGACAAGATAAAGTTGGTCAATGGAGAAGGGTTTGCACCATCACATCATGAGATAGCTGCTAAAATTCACAGTCGTCGATTTAGAGAGTGAGTGCCGCAATGTAAGGGCTGGGATGGATAAAATAGTGACATATTACACTGGTGTGCAACATCTTAACTTGTATTCTTATTGTCAATAGCAGTGCAGTAAGACCAAACTGAGAAAAACAGTTTTTACTAATATTTTTGGCAAAGAGAAAGATATAATAAAAATAAAAAACATAACGTTCTTAGTTTCTTGTACTTCAAGATACACAGTTAATACACTTGTTCCATTAACATTATTTTGCGTGTACAAACTGGTGGTCTTCATGAATTTGCAGGTACTGTTCTCAGGTTCAGGACAAGGAGGTAGATTCTGTTGCCTCTGAGCTGTTGAAAGAACTTGTTCGCTTTCAGGACAGACAGTTTCACAGAGATCCAATCAAGGTAAGTTATTTACCAGTACTTTCAGTTACTGCTAACATGTCCCCATGTAGATTTTAAATTAATTCCTTCTTGTCGCATTTTTTAGAAAGTCCACACATAGAAGTCTCATTTTGTTTCTGGAATTTTTGTCAGTAGTGTACTTAGTCTCAAGTAAATGAGATTGTTATAAAATCTATCACCTTGACAACATCTAGGTACACTAAAAAACTGCATCCCCTTTAAGCCATTCCTGAGATTCTTATAAATCTGTTACCTTGACAACATCTACAATCTTGGACAAAACTTTCCAGAAAAAAATCTCACATGAACATCCTTGAACATACCCTCACAAGCAAGGTTTATTTTATCCCCTGTCTATTTGTCCATTGTCTTTGACTGTTTCTTGTTGTCACAATATCATGACATCAGTCACGTTGTCTCCCTTAGAAATGTTACCATCTCATCTCCTTTATGGTTCCCTGCTTGTGTTCGCTGGGCTGACGAGTACAGGAAAAGAGACCTCTGCTATGGGTCGAAACTCACTTTGATCCAATCGCTGTCCACAACCTTGGACAGCACTCTTCAAACCACATGCCCTATGATATGTGTGCTGACTCAGACTTGAGCCCACCTTGTCCTGTACATTCCTTTACAGTAATTCTGCTGTTGTGAAGTGAGCCCACGCAACATGAAGTATCACTTGGAGATCTGGTTGCTAAGTAACCGCGGCGCATGCTCAACACTGTGAGTTTCAACCCATGGCAGAGGTCTTTTTTCCCATACTTGTCAGCCCAGCTGAAAGAAAAGAGACCTCACTGCTAGCAGGGAACCTTTATGGTACCATTCTTAGCCATTTATTTATCAAAGGCACTTCCTGTTATCATCCCATTTTATTATTCTGTGTTCCTAAGATTTTCATTAATCTTGCAGTTGAATTATGTTTGATGATTAGGCTAAGGCTAAGAGAAGATTTGTCCTGGGCTTGAGGGAGGTCAGCAAGCACTTGAAGTTAAGAAAATTGAAATGTGTCATTATTTCTTCAAATGTTGAACGAATCAAATCAGAAGGTTAGTACCACTGAGTAGATTAAGCTGGATGAACAAGAGATTTGATGTTAACCTGTTACTTTCAGTGTACTGTACCCTATTTATACACTTTTGAGATGTAGAATGGTTAAATAATTTACGGTATAATTCTTTGGTGTTTCAGGATCATTAATGTTGTAAGTTTAGTGATATGGTGACCTTTGTTCCAAATATCAAATAAAACTAATTCTAAATGATGTGTTCATAAGGCCTACATGTACCTTTGGCCATAGCACAAACAACCTGTGTCCCTTTTACAGCATTTGTATGACCTCTTAAACAAGGAACATGGGGTTAGAGGTCTGCACAACCAACAGGTTGAAAATTAGAAACTTTTGATCTTACTCAGTTTCATTCTCACAGACGGTAGATAAATCTGAAAGTTGCTACATGTAACTATTACTTACACACCTAGTATAAGATTTACATGTATTATTAAATTTTCAAACTTGGATAACACATTTCGCATGCTCTGATTGGTTCACTCGATCTCGGTTATCAGCTCAAATACCTTAGTTTGACCTTGTAATATTATGGCAAATGATTGCGCTAAGCATTGCTAAATGGCATGTATTAAAACAAGGAACTCTGGAACACCGGAACACCCTGGAAGTAACCCAAAACCCTCAATTTGGCTAACCCTAGGCCTAGCTAGGCCTTAAGTTGGTTTTTAGGCCTAGGGTTAGCACACCAGAACACTCCCAAACACCCTGGAAGTTAGGGTTAGCCCTCAATTTGGCTAACCCTAGGCCTAAAAACCAACTTAATTAAGGCCTAGCTAGGCCTAGGGTTAGCCAAATTGAGGGTTTTGGGTTACTTCCTGGGTGTTCTGGTGTTCCAGGGTGTTCCGGAGTGTTCCAGGGTGTTCCGGTGTTCCTGGTTTTAGTACATGCCTTGCTAAACTAAAAATGTTTTCGCTGGAAAGCGAAATTTCTCTCTGACTAAAGCCAAAGAAGGGAAAAAAATTTTTTTGTGGAATGTTTGGATCAATTCTGACGTTTAGAAGTATGCGAAAAGGCAAGAAATGTTTTTGTGATGAGCCTACGTATGTCTGACTTCAAGGTATTACACACTATCGCATCTTCATAAAGTTTTTTCGATTTTGCTCGGATTTTCATGCTTTTTTGCCTTGTATTTTGTACTTCCAAATTTTTGGAGTTTAAGGAATTTAATAAAACAATTATTCCCTGAGCGCTTGTTGGATATGAAACTGGTTATAGCCAACTCGGAGCTACGCACCTCATTGACTATTTACCATCTCATATCCAACGTGCGCTCATGGAATAATTATTGTTAATTTTCTTATCTTTTGTGGATTTTATCTCTGTTTGATTGAAGGAGGCTTAGATGAAGCCCTCCAGGGCATAATAGCCTTGTGTCAGGAGAATCTGGTCCCTGTTGTGTATGCGCTTAAGCGTCAGTCATTGGGGAAAGTTTTGTTAAAGAAAGTTCCTGTCAGTATTGTTGGGATTTTTAACTATGATGGAGCAGAGGTGAGTAGAGTTCCAGACAGTCCTATGTTGGCAAGTACTTTATGAATGAATGACCTCCAGTTAAACGTGATAATGTATGGTTTATGGTGTAGGATTTATGTACCATGGCAGTTTACAATGATAAGATCCAATCAAGAATAATTGTTCTTTCTGTACCTGGTGAGATCAGACCCCGGGGATCAGACTTCAGCTTGTAAAGACATCGCCAGCAGCCACTATCAGTTCATATAAAATATGAAGGGGGTAGTTTCTAAACAAACTGTGGTGCTGCGTCGGTGGGGAAGTAGTATTCAAAAATTTGGTTTATCATTGGAGTTGATAATGTAAATTGGCCACCGTACAGAGAGGCTGACGCTCAAAACGTCAGCTTTTGGAATCTCTGTACGGTGGCCAATTTACATTATCAACTCCATTGATAAACCAAATTTTCATATAAAATATGGACTAAGTTTTCATCTCACCCACCCATGCAACCCACGCTTAAACATTTCTTTCATGGAAACACATGACCCCAACAAAAACTCAGTGGCTTCAAAGCTCTGTTGGTAGAGTATTGCACAGGCATCGCAGATCACAGAGGTCATGGGTTTTTTAGTCCCACTGAAGCCGCCTGAATTTTCCAGATGCCTATAAAGTGAAAATTGCTTGAATTGTTTAGTTAAGTGTGAGGATCACTAAGCACTATCTTCTGTCTAAAACCCACTCCAAAAACATACATTCCTTTTACTCACAGAACGATAGACCGAATGCATAAATGGCGGCCAAAAAAATATTCTTTTGTTTATGTGCTAATTAGGCTCACTAGCCTCGTTTGCTTGGACAAAATACCGGTACAAAAGAATTGTTGCTTGAGAGCAAGGCTAGTGAGTCTCATTAGCAAATAAATTTTGAGGGAAAGTCAAACACAGTCTTCAATTCAATGGTTACTAAAACTGTCCTTTCATCCCTGATTGCTGTCTTCTACTTTATTTACTAGGAATATTTTAAGAAACTTATTGACTTAACTCAGAGAACAAAGCAAGCCTACACAGAAAAGTGGGAAGAAACTCGTGAAAGGCTTGCGGTGTCACTGCAGTTGTCAGGTACACCATGTATAAAGTTTTGAATTTCTCTTGTAAGGGTATTCTTTTACATGATTATTGTATTTTTTCGGTTAATATCATCATTTAATCTATATTTGACATTCTTTCTTTTGAAAGAGTGTAAACATGGTTAATTGCCGAAGCCAGAGGCTTACATGGCTTATATTATATGGCATCATTGCAGCCCAGCTTCAATTCCCAGACTTAGCATCACATGTGGGTTAAGTTTGTTGGTTCTCCACTATCCCATGAGTGTATTTTCTCCGGGTACTCCAGTTTTCCCCATGCCTTAAAGACCAACCTATGAGTTGATATGAGTTGATTTCATTTCATTTTTCTACAGTGTCCCCAATAATAAATGATGCCCCAATGCTAAATTTATACATTTGACACTTGTTAAATAAGGTTTATTAACCCATTGACTCCTGGGGGTTCCCCATTGATCAGGAAAATGGTCTAGCATGAGACAGAAAATATTAAGTCTGGCAGGTTTAGGCCGGTTTGGGTGTCAACAGGTTAATAGGGACAGTGAGAGATTAATTAAGGACGGTGCCTACTAATTCAAAGATATTTTTGCCCTGGTTTATGATTATGCAGGAAATGTAGATCTTAACAAGTGTTATTGAAATCCATCAAGAAAATTGGGGGTAACCATGCATTTTTCAAAGATAATTCATGAAAAATATTTGTAAAGAACTTTTCAATGCAAAGCAATGTATGGCATTCTTTCTGAAATTGAAGCTTAATTATTTCTCAAAAATGCATGGTTAGCCCCAATTTTCTTTTTGGATACCAAGAGTACTAACTAAGATCTACTTTCACCGGATAGTTTTAAACTGCACAAAAATATCCCTGTATTAGTAAGCATCACCGATAGGAAACCACAGTATCTCAAGATGCGCAGAACGTATGCGCAATAACAGTAGTAGGCACCGCTCCTTAAAGAGCATTATTTATTTTATTAAAATTCGACAATTTCCCATTATTCTAGGTACTAAAAATACTGAATTTGAGTGCAAAGAAAGTGCTGAGGTAGATGTTCCAAACATGATTACTGATGTGGCAACTGAAAACAGTGATGAGAACGGCAGCAGAGATGATGATAGTGAAAGTGAAAATGAGGATGTTATCACGAAAAATGAAGAAAGTGACCTACATGTTGTAATTCAGGATTTTAAATTATTGGTAACAGAGTCATAAGTTGTAAAATCTTAGTTTCTGCATGATAGAGTGAGTACACGTGGTGCGTCAGAAATGTTCAATTGCCAAGTCAAGTTGAATTATCACCATGATGTTTCAAACGTTGGAAACATTTTGCTTAATTAAGTTACTGATCTCCTTATAAACGTCTACATTACTTTCAAACTACTCCATAACCAAAGGTAAAATGTGCCAAACTCAAATGTGGATTCAATGTTGAGTTTTTTTGACAGCTGTCAATCGAGGAGGTCAAACAGAGAAAGCAAAAAAAAGTCGACATTTTTCTAATTTGACTGAAACAGGCAAAAGCTGTAAATACTTGAGAATTTTTTGTCAGTGACTTTTTTTCACAAAAAGGTAAATAAAGCAATAACATGAGAAAATTGACTTCAGCAACATCTGAGAGAAACCCTAATTAAAGTTCACTTTATCTGAAAAAAAGGGATACTTATTTCACGTTTTATAAACTCAAGTGAGATCAACAAAAAAGCTTTCGTATTTTTCGTTTCGTTTCATAAAAATCACCTTTTTGAATTATTCAGAAAGGTGATTTTTATGGAGTTTTGAATTTTCAAGATCCACAATCTTGGACAAAACTCGTTGGGAAAATGTGCCGCTCTCATTTGTCTGTGTGATAAAGATTGAATTCTTCCCACTTTTTCCCCTTCCTCCATTCCAATGTTGGTTAAAAAATGGGCAAAGGCTTGCACAGTATATTTTGCATCAACTTGTCACCAATGGTTTGGGGGGAGGGGGGAAGGACCAATAGACTTTGTAAGTGCATGTCAAATGATGCTTAAACTACAATTGTTCCCAAGAGTTTTGTCCAAGATTGCAGGTTTTACTAAAAAGTAGAATTGCCAAAAGCAATCACTGATTCATCAGGGCCTAACTTTTAACTTCTGTTTTTACTGAGAGACACTGTTGTTGTGAGTTTCAACGTCGATAAAACTTGGTAATCAGTAATCTTTTTTCCTGTCACTCATTTTTACCCTCCAGTGTAAGATCAATTGGCTTATCATTTTAAGGCCACTTTGACTCTATGTTACAAAATTATTATTGTATTAACTGAGTAAGTCAATTTGAATATTAATTTTATAGCCAGAGAACCCTATGCAGGCAATAGTAGTGTAGGCTTTCATTTTTGTAAATAGAGTAAAAGATCCTTGAGAATGGTGCAAAGGAACAATTAAGAGCAAGTCATGTTTCAAGACTTTTGATGACAGAGATAAAAAAAATTAATGCAGTATTCAGAAAATAATAATTATCATTTAAGTCAAGACATGAGGTACACTACTCAATACACAGTTTTCGCAAGATTACAGATTCACATAAAAGTAGCATTGTGGTTCCAGGAATCAGCATAACTTACATATTTGTGGTAACAGGTGCTAACATAGCAGCATCGCAAAATAAGATCAGTCTTTTAATATGTTCGGTCTGTTGTCTATGTAGTCTGAACAAGTTGGATTTTTATATTTTCAGACAAAAAGGACGCCTCATTAGGCTTAATTCTCCAAGAAATGTTCAAATGCCATAATATAATTCTTTTAACCCATTGACTCCTAAGCCGGCAACCACCCCCCTCCCCCACCCCCACTGACGAGTAAAATCAGGCAGGTACAAAAGTTGGACCAGTCAACTCGGATCGCTCGTGTCAAATCAACGTTACAAAAAATGACAAGGCCTCGAGAAATCACCCTAGCCCTAATCTTTACCTAACCTTGGTCAATTTCGAGTTGATCCATATCGACTTTTGTACCTGGCCAGTAAAATCGTCTGGTGTTAGACAGAGTCAGTGGGTTAACATAGTTTAGGAAATCCACCTTTTAGAAAGGAAAAAGATTGAATTGTACAATAAAATTGATAGTAAAGAATGTTAAGAGCATTCAGACATGTTTGAGCATTAGACAGCTATCGGAAGTGGAGTTTTCTATCAAATTCCTAATGATGTAGATATGCAATCATCTTGACATTTTTATAAGCTAAAACCACCTGATGTCTAATAATTTTGTTGCTATTTGTTACTTAAGAATAATGTGTAACATACTTAGTTTGGACCTTGCTTGCTCACAAAACCACAAAATATTAATGTTGGTCAAACGTTGAAACAGGCCTTTACCCATTGACTCCTGGGGGTACCCCATTGACAAGTAAAATCTTCTGACGTTAGACAGAGTAAAATACTAAGTATGGCCGGTTTAGGCTGCTTTAGGGGTGAATGGGTTAATGTATAACAACCTTGGAAGTGAGACTTTCTTTGTAATGTCACTACAATGTTTTATTCACTAAGTCAATGTGAATTATAATTTCACAGAGGTGATTGTTTTGTTCACAGATGTTTTTTGTTCATATACATCATTGTCCAATGGTTTTGACCTGCTTGATGACTAGTTAAGTGTATGGAATTTGTGAGGAAGGGTCTGACTAGGTGAAAGAGTAAACATGTCTTGATTAATTAAATGTTACATGCCAATCGCCCCTCCCCTCCCCTCCCCTCTCCCAAATTATCTTATTGCCTGGGCTCTCAACCCCAAGAAGAGGCATCTGGCTGTAAGAGTTACAATTATGAATGATGTGCACAATAATATTATTATTAATTCAATTATTGATTCAAGTTTACATCAACTGAACAAGGGAAGAGCATCCTCCTTGAGGCTTAGTTTTTTCACTGTCTCGTAGCCAGCTATCATAACAACACTTGAGGGGACCCATGACACGATACTAGCAAGCATTCCTTTCGTCAAAGACTTGGGTCCTTCTTTCTTCAGAAGATCTTGGAAGGCCTTTACTATTGATCTCTCACCTTCAACCTGAAAAATAGTATACCCTGGTGAAAACAAATGTGTTAACTAGTCCACTCTCAGTTTGTAAATAAACATGTCAAAATTTCTGCTTGTATGCAGATGCCTCCCATGTATTTAGCATGGGAAATAGATGACTTCTGAACCCCCCACCCCCATGGTAGTAATCTTTGTCCTCAACTGGTTGGTTTGGCAGAAATGAGTCCTGGAAATCCTTGTATTTCTTCCAGGCCATTGCAGGTTCAAATCCTGGTACTGGACTCTGATTTTACAGTTGTCCTTTTGCCTGTCACCAAACAACTAGTTTCCCATCTTCAACCAATGTGTTCAGATTTTAACACTCCAACCAGGGGCCAGTTTCTCGAAAGTCCTGATAACTTTTCAGACCCAAAAATC
>NC_090874.1:47835162-47837662 GCF_036669935.1 Montipora foliosa | reverse complement strand
GAATATGGCTGCCAGTGATGTGTCTAGTTCTTACCCCCCTCCCCTTCTATAAAGGAATAAAACAAACCAGTCCTTTGTATTGGAAGGAATACAGATATCACTGCACTCCTTTTGCAACATTTGTATCGATTAGCATATATCTGACACAATAATAATTGTTTCACTAGTTGTGCCAGTTACTGCCAGGGAAACAATTTTCTTCAGCAATTGAACACAAAAAAATTGCATATCAAGTGGATAGTGTAGTTTTCAGCATTACGTGTACCCCTGGAGGAGGCCCTGACCGGGAGGGGGGGGGGGGCGTCCCGTGTTGCTTGTCTGAATTTTAAAATCACTCGTGTCGGGGTTTAATCGGCTCATTCTCTGCCTTGACGTCACTGTCGGAATTTTTCTGGGAAAGGATGTGTTTTGTCGGAATTTCATTTTATGTGCTGTCGCTACTTTTTGGGCCATGTCACTTGTCGGAATTTACCCTGTCAGGGCCTCCTGGAGTGGACCTGACAATTCAGAATATTAACAACCTGTTAATGCATATATGACAAAGTTGTGCTTTGGTCACAAATCAAAGGGATACATATAACACTGCGCTAGTTCAGCAATATGTTTACCCCAAATGCAAACTAAAAAAAGAAATAAAATAAGTAACACTTCTTTGACTATTTGTGTTTTATAAAAAACTTGGCCAAAACCATAGGATTTCCATGAGGCACCAGCCCATTTGACACATTTGCTTGCTCCCTTGAAAATTTTATAGATATGTGCCTCTAGGATGCCATTTCCTGCAAAAAATGGAAAAGAATTGCTAACAAGACTGCTTAAACTAAGGAAGCATTCTCTTTCATTTGCTAGGAAAGGTTTCAAAAAGCAGGAGAATATTAAGTGAAAATGGGAGGCTGGAAGTATTCACCAAAAAGGAAAAGTTCAGGCCAAAACGGGAGGGTAGGAATCTTGTCCTTGTTAGAAAAAGGAAAAGAGACCCTAAAGGGTTAGTGCTTATTTTTTGAATTTCACAGAATGTTGCACAAAAAGGGTTAAACATGGATGCAATATCATCACAACCTGTATGCTAATTTAACAAAAGAAAGGAAAAATTGAATGTGTATGTGAATAAAACCCTTTGTTAACTCCCAAGCCGGCCTGAACCGGCCATACGTAGTATTTTACTCTGTCTGACACCAGACGATTTTACTCGTCAATGGGGAACCCCTGGGAGTCACTGGGTTAATTAAATAAATATTATTTGAATGTCAATAATTTAGAGGCCATTTAAAAATCTCTTCCTTCTAATCTTACTTCGGTGGGGTTTTCAACCACTCCAAAACAACAAAAGTTCCAAATTTTCGAACGTTTTGGTCAGTTTTCTTATGTTTCAAAACCCTGGTGAAAAACTCGCACTTGTTTGTTAAACATTTAGTTTTGTGCACAGGAGCCGTGAAAATAAAACTGTTCAGTTAGCACTGTGGATAGTAACCTATGGTCTACTCCAAAAAACACACAGTTCTAGTAACGATCCATTATTATTTTGTCATATTTTGTAAATAGTGGCCACCACTATTATCTCAAATTTCTGTGGATTGACAGAAGAGCCCAAAGTTAATGATTTGCTGACTTAATGGTAACAGCCCGGGGGGGGGGTACTGCCATATATGGGCTATATAGGTATGTGCCGCTGTGAAGGGTATGGTTTTCAAGCAGTTTACTCTAGCATAGGGTATATAAATCAGAGCGTTTGGGTCTAGAATAGGGTATCATTTTTCACGAAACTGACCAGTCGCTTGAAGATTTTATCAAGACTAAGGAAACCAGAAATTCCCGCTCAAAAATATTAAAAAGTCGAGTCGGCAAAGTTTAAATTTGCGCAACTCAGCCTCAACAGTGTCGATAAATGGCTATCATGAGAAACTTCTGGATATTATTAACTCTCAAGTATCGGTTTTTAGACAGAAATCGGTGGGAGTTTACTCTAGTATAGGGTAGCAAAATTCAGCTGAACTTGCTCTGGTATAGGCTAAGGGTTCCAGGGTCCCAGCGGCACATCCCCACCTAGAAATTCCTAAAGTACCCCCCCCGGGGGTAATAGTCACTATTCTTGGGTCTCTATTCTTGGGTCTTGTCAGAAGATTCACAGTCTCTGACTGTCTCTGAGGACAAAATGCTGAATTTCCCAGATACTTTGGAATCAAGCTTGCCAGTTTAGGTTAGATGAAACACCCTTCAGGAATAGGGTTCCCTTCTGCCAACAACAAATACTTATCAAGCCAAAATATTGTCGATCATTTTGTTATAAAGCTTGACAGCACAGTCGCCCCTGGCAGGGTGTTGCACTAGTGTGGTGATCTTATATTCACACTTGTCCTCATACATTCGGAAATCAGAATTGTGAGTCACTTTGATACCAGCCCGATCAGCAAGTAAACCGATATATGCGTCGTCAATCTTAAGTGGCCTCAAATAGTCAAAGTAGGTCATAAATCTTTCGACCACATCCCGTGATAATACG
>NC_090874.1:47810162-47825162 GCF_036669935.1 Montipora foliosa | reverse complement strand
CATCTACAGGTGGTAGAACCATGACGTTCGACTACACTGGATATGCTGATGTATCTCGCACGACTGCCTGTGCCACATTTGAAATACATAGAAGACGGAACAAAGATCTAAAGGCGAGACAAAGAACAAAAACATCGGTATCTTCTGATGATACCCCAACAGTCCCGTTGCCATTGTTTGCAGCGTGGAATGTGTGATGCCAGTAGAAGCCTTGTGTCTGCCTCTTCTTGACTGGATGTGACGTCGTCTCTTGGTCGGATGTGCTCTGAAGCAATTTCGAAACTGACGCTTCTCAGCCTTGCCGAACAAAGTTTTCCCCATTAATCTTTGCCTGGATTTATCTTTCAGCCATTCACTGGTAACCACTTCGACCAGTTGCTTCTTATTTAGAGGGTTTGATAAGAACTTTCTCTATTGTTGAATTTTATGTCCTGGCTGTATATTTCTGTATTCGTTTCCCGTGTAGCCCCCTCTCTTTTCTCTCTCTATATTTTTTATCTACGTGTCCCTGTACACATCAAAGACGACGTCAATACGCTTACTTGCTGCACTTTCTCGCAAAATCATCGACAATGTATCTGATGTTTTATGGTGTCATTTGAGCCTCTGGATCATGGCCATTCCATCAATGATGTATGCTGATGGTTGTGGGATGGGATTCAACCGCTGGTACATCTTTCTGAAGCTCTTTCTCAAGTGCAGACTTACTTGTCTTTCTTAGAGAGCCATCAGCAGAGGCCAATGCCCAGGGGAGAGGTCTTAGAGGATGAGAGAGCACTGAAGACATACTGAGCTTTCTCGTTTCAGCTATAACGATCATCTTTGCGAGCAATTTCTTGTCAGCTCTCACTATCATTTTGTTGGTAGTTCCCATCACTCATGTCCAATATTCACAAACGGATACGACTTTTTCGTCAAACCGATGGTCCATTGGTACCAATGGCAGGATTGGTACCAATATAAAATGATATCATTCCAGTGGCTCTATTGGTGCAAAACACCTTCGCTTTTACACCAAGTAGAAACGCGCTAATTATTATTATGGACATTCCTCGTTCTATAAGCCAACCACACAAAACACGTTCGCTTTCACCAATAGAACCATTGGAATCACCACTAACACCAATGGAGTCTATTTGTGAGTATTGGACAACCCTCTTCAATCTGTTCGTTGGCCGCCTTTCCGATAGATATGCAAACAAGATCTTGCTGTTCGATTTCAAAGGGATTTATCTAATTGTCCAATGTTGACAGGAGGGACTTCGCATCACTTTCATCTCTGAAGATCCTGCTTTTCTGGAAATCGTTATTTAGTGCCACTGACGAGTAAAAGAAATTTTCGTGTTTTACAGTGCCACTGAGTAAATGGACTTTTATCTAGCTACATTATTCCCATAATTTTCCTATGATTATCATGATGTTATCACCCTCTACCCAAGATAATAAAGGCAACGGTGCCCTCGCGTTTTGTCAAAGCTAGAATTCCGCGCCCGCCATGAAAAAGAAAAGAAATTATTATATCAGACAACACAGGTTTTGAGGCTCATCCGCACAAATCACAGATGCAAAAGTCATTATATTATTCGTCAATGAAGTGAATTAAGGAGAATTTAGTATGTAATAGTGATTGCGTAGGAAGCGTTATTTTCTAGGTCTGCGTTTTCTAGACGAAAAACCTTAAATAACAATGATCACAACCAGGTATTCTGAGCCCGCGAGACTGAGCTCCCCCAGCAAACCATTGTTTTAACGACAACCGCTGGTCAGCAACCTTGGTTCTGGTCATTGCTGTCTAAGGTCTTCCTTTCTGGACACCTGGGGATGGGTCGGTGGTGCCATTTTGAAATGCCAAACTTAAACCCAGACTTCCGCGAAAACCACAGGCACACACAGCTGGGTGCATCACCGCGTGTAAGTTTTGTTCTCACATTCATTACGGTCTATATTTTAGTTTTAATTATTTATGTCTTCAAAACAGTACAGAATACAAGTCATTTCTTTCACAGAGTTAAAATGTGGCGTTTTTGTTTGGAGTTCAGTCGCCACCACAGAAAAGAGAGGAAATAGAAAGGAAAAGTTAACATAAAAAAACTAAAAAGGTAAAATGGGTGTTTTTGTGTAGTTATTAGTACTAGTGCTTTCAATAGTAAGGGTTCCTAATGGGCAACCAAGGATTTATTAGGGCACCCAATTCACGAGTTTGTTTGCCTGGTTTTTCAAATAGCACGGGAAACAGACTATAAAGAACGCAAAAAATGCGAGCCCTTTATCAGGAGGTTGGGAAACCTGTGCACAAATGAGTGTTACGTGAAAGTGTCATAAATGAAATGGTGTATCAGAAAATCCAAAATGGCTTCTTTAAAGAAATGATTATGCATTTTTCAGATTTTCTATTCGTACCCGTTTCATAGTTTTTTGGGATCTGAAACAGTATAAATATAAAAAGATCACTTAAAAATGCCAGAAGAAGTTCGAAATATTGAATGGGAGGAGATGGACAAAAGAAAATTTTATTTCTTTGGCCCGACACTGTTCCTCGGAATCCGGGCGCTTTTGTATCCAGCTAACCTCGTGAAAACTCGCCTTCAAGTGCAACGAAAGAACGCTTTGTACAAAGGATCTTTTGACGCTTTTGTAAAAGTGGTGCGTTTTGAAGGAATCCGTGGGCTTTACAAAGGATTTCTGGTCAACTGTTTTGGCCTTCTTTCCGGACAATGTTACATCACAACACTGGAGTTAGTTAAAATGAAAACGAAAAATTACAATTTAGCGGTGAGAGGATTCGTGGCTGGTGGAATTGCATCGATAGTAGGCCAAACCATCACTGTTCCAGTAGATGTTATTTCACAAAAACTTATGGTTCAGGGGCAAGGTGGTAGCTCCAATAAGCTAAAGGGAGCCTCAGCGATTGCAAGAGAGATCGTGAAATCGGATGGGCCGCTTGGCCTTTATAGAGGGTATTTGATCTCGCTCATGACTTATGCCCCAACTAGTGCCATTTGGTGGTTCACCTATGGTGCCTACACAGGACTTGTGGGTAGTATCGTGATATCAGGCACACCTCATTTGCTTGTTTTGGCTACTGCTGGTGCTTTAGCAGGTTTCACTACATCAACCGTAACAAACCCTCTGGACATCATGAGAACCAGATTGCAGGTTTGAGACTTTGATATACAGAGTAATGAATTTATCAAATATAACATGGTTATAGTACTGAAAAGCAGGTTATATGTTAACCCTAGTGAATATCAATGAAGGGATTTATTTTTTGATGGTAACTCAAAGATATTCTGAAAAATCTGAGTCCTCCTTTGCAAGTGTTGATCCTACAACCTTCCTATTACTAGTTCAGATACCATTAAGCTATAGAATCCCCCCTGGGGGGGGGGGTACTTCCTTCTGGCTAGCGGGATTTAAAAATGGAAAGATTTGTAGTAAAAAAAGTTGTTACAGAAAGAACTGTAGCACTGTTGATGTAAATATAATACTGATAGATAGATAGACAGACAGGCAGACAGACAGATACGTATTTATGAAATCACTTTGCAGCCTCATGGCTGAATTATATAAATTTTACAATGGAACTATAATAATAACATACAATAATACAGTAGTAATCAATAGATAATAAGACTGAAATGTAAAAATATTAAAATTTATGAAAATTTAAAGTGCCCATAACCCCAAAATATTTTTTTCGCTAAAATGAATCTTTGCACCTGTTCGAAACGCATCGCGGCTATTTTTTCCTTTTTCTAACAAATCCTGCCATTTTAGAGGCTTCGAAAGTTGCGAAAATGCAAGCATCTTTTTTTCAGGACCGAGTAAGAAGGGAAGTGGGTCTATTCCTGTTTTTACGTCACAAACTGATTTACATTGCATTAACTCTTTGTAAAAGGAGAAGGCAGGTATAGCATAATCAATAATGACCTAATACATGCAGTATAGAAAAGCACTAGGTCATTAGGCGGTACCCTAGCCCATTTAAGCTGTGCCAGAAAATACCGCCGCTTGTTAGCCTTTTTGATTACCTCATCTATATGAGCGTTCCATGAAAGTGAACTACTTATTGTTACACCTAGCAACTTAACACTGTCCACCACCTCCGGCTCCTTTCCGCCGAAAATCACTGGATCAAACTCAGTTGGTTCCTTGGCAAAGGAGATTCTCAGCTCTTTACATTTATCGGCATTAAGGTGGACTCTGTTATCATGAGACCACTGGATGACCTGGTCAGCTATACACTGGGCATTGCTGGTACCACCCTTTGGAACAAACTCTGACGCAGTGGTGTCGTCTACAAATTTCCAAAGGTGTGGTGAACTAATATCTCGATCGCTTATCATTAAAAAAAAGCCAAGGGGCCTAACTTAGTTCCCTGTGGTACCCCGGATGGGATGGAACCCCACTAAGAAAAGCAACCCTTTGTTAACTTGATTCTCTGCGATCGATCCGATAGAAAATCTGAAACCCAGTTGACAACACTACGTTGGATATATTTAATTGAGATAATTTAGTGATGACAATACTATGGTCAATAAGGTCAAAAGCCTTATGATAGTCAAATAACAAGGTCCTAAAAGCTGATCCGTTCCTGTCTGTTCCAAGCGACCAATGATGAAGCATACTGATCAGTGCCATAGTGGTGGAGGATTTGGGTATCACTCCATACTGGCTGTGATTAAGCTCCTTCAAGACTGCAGGCTTGATGTAATCGGCCACAATGAAGCCCTCTGCCACTATGGAGACAGCCGGAGTGGGTGAGATTGGGCACAAGTCCTTCTCTAGAAACTGCACTGGTTTCTTCTTGGCAAGGGAGTGACATCGGCTGTCTTCCACATAGATGGTAAACGTTGTTCGCTAAAAGAGGTGTTAAGGATTTCCTGTTATAGGGAAAACCACGAAGTCAGAATATTCCTTCAGGAGCCAGTTCGGTATTTGGTCGGGTCCAGGCGCTTTTCTAGGGCTGAGCTTGGCCAGTATTTTTGCTAGTTGACCTTCCGTTATATGTGGGATGTCAGGTGATTCCTCCAAGGGAAAGCGGGATGGGGGAATGGTAATCAGTATTCTTCCAATGGCTCTGGGAAAGCTAAGTTGATAGTGTTGGCTTGATCAACAAGTTGGGAGAGATCGTTGGGAGGGACCGTGGAAAGGGGGTTGTGGAGGGAGGGGGGGGGGGGGGGTGCTTTGAGGAAGTGGTAATTACCGGTTGGGGCTTGCTGATCACAGTCAAAAGAACTGCAGTTGATAAAGGTTGTTTGTTCAGTTGTCAGTGGTCTTGCATACAGTCTACTTGGGGTGTTTGCCAATGTTATTTCTCTCGTATTCATCATTTTGTACCTATTACCTATAAAAGCCTTTTAAGGCTTCTAAGATTTAAAAATCTTAGCTTTAAGAGACTACCAGGTGTTTGGTTTATGATTAAGCTCTGGAAGGAATACAATGACTTTTTTGATACGGCCAGGTTACTAAAAATGAAAAGATATCATAAGCATTTCTATGGTAACAACTTTGAGGATAAGTTATTTCCTGGTTTAAAATAAAATATGGTGAATTGAAAGGGTCAAATTTGACGAAATTCGTTATCCATTTTTGTTAACCATACTGGCAGTAGGGTATTGCAGCCCTCATGACCTGTTATGTTGCAGTTCTCTTCTCCCCCCCCCCCCCCCCCCCCCTTCCCTTCCCATTTGTTTTAACCTAGACTTAGTTATATTCTCTTATTTTACAGGTTGGGGGTGGAAAATCAACATATGTTATACACATGTTCCGCACTCTTTTGCAAGAAGAGGGTCCTATGGGACTGACGAAAGGATTGTCAGCAAGAATGCTTTCTATGGTTTCCTCAAGTGTAGTTGTGGTATTGGGATACGAGACAGTGAAGCGACTTAGTCTTAAGACATCAAAGATTGATATGCAAGTTCAAGAAGAAGGTTACTTGGAGGCTTCATTTTGATGTGGGAATGATCACTTTCTCCAGTTCTGAGATAACTTACATATATCATACCAGTACATGCACAGTGATATTACTGTCCTCCTATATATTTATAGATGGGGGTATTTAAAGCTGAAAGCTTGTGGGGCTGCATATGCAAGGAAAAAATCAAATAAGAAATCCACAAGAAAAGAAGCATTGATTTAGTTTGTCACCCAGGTAAAGTGACATTGTGTGTGAGATAACTTTGCTGCTACAAACAAACTATAGGTGGTCAGAAAACGATGTAAACCTAGAGCATGTGTCTGAACTAGAAGCTCATAACCTTGAAGCGTTTAACTCTAACAACCCCAGCATCCACTCAAAAACTGTCCCCTTTAATCGATGGGTCAAATTCATTCCCCAGCCGTGACTCCCTCCCTCCACCATGTTTTCTTTTCATCAGCTGTAACGAATGGAGCCTTTCTGTAATGGCAGGACTGGGAGAACCCAACAAGAGCAAAATATTGGGTAGACTAGTAAGAGACTCAAGTTCTAAGAGAGTTCAGACTTCTCTTTCTATAACTAATGTTCGGAACTACTGTTGGAACAAGAATTCAAAGCTCTGATTGGTAGTAGCTGCAATCAGACATGTTTAAAGATGATGATTATAATGATAATGATAAATTGATAGGAATAATAATAATAATAATAATAATAATAATAATAAATAATAATAATAATAAACAAATAATAACAATGTAGCCTTGTGGTTTAAATAATCCAGAAAGGCACTGCTGTAAGGTTACTAACCGTACATTGTATTGTTTGTACGTTATTCCTTTTTTCAATCTCTGCGGCATTGTTTGTCATCATCAGACTTAGGCATTGAATTTTATGTTTTTCATTATATCAAGGAAGGAGCTCTCAGCAGTATTTTTTATTTAGTTAGAACATTCTGTTTTTTTTTAGTCCTAGTGCATTCTCCCGTGGCTTCACCATGGCAATGTTTTTCCCTAGACTAGGAAACAGTGGCTATGTTGATCTCGAGGGATTCAACTTTAGTTTTATACGGATAGAAAAAGAAAGGTTAATCTATTTTTAATGCTTGTGTAAGCCTGGTTTTCAGTAGTGACACCAGCATAAAAGTGTTTATTTCACCATGAAAACTTGGTTGACTCAAGCACAAGCACAAGGACCAAAATGTTTCCTTTTCCTTGTGGTTGCGCTTATGCTTCCCTGCTAGCAGAGGTCTCTTTTCTTTTTGCGTTCGCTGGGCTGACGAGTACGAGAAAATAGGCCTCTACCATGGGTCGAAACTCACTTTGATCCAACCGCCGTCCACAACCTTGATATGATATGTGACTTGAGCCAACTGTGTCCTGCGCATTCCTTTACAGTAATTCCACTGTTGGTCGCTAAGTAACCGCAGCGCATGCTCAACACAGTGAGTTTCGACCCATGGCAGACTAGTCTCTTTTCCCGCACTTGTCAGCCCAGCGAATGTAAAAGAAAAAAGACCGCTAGAGGAAACGCTTATGATTGCATTCACTTGCGTTATGTGAAAATGAAGCACGGCTCATCGTTAGTACAGACTGTAACTATGCACAGCATAAGAACCAGGAAATTTGCTACGTCTGGCCATTTAAGGACGGTACCTACCTAATTCAAAGGTATTTTTGCGCGGTTATTGAATATGCGGGAAAAGCAGACCTTAACAAGTCTTAGTGAAATCTTTAAAAACGCATTTTTAAAGATAATTAATTAACAATATTTGTAAAAAGCTTTAAAATACAAAGCAATATGTATGGCATTCTTTGCCAAATTGAAGCATTGAGCTTTTAAAAAAATGCATGGTTACCCCCAATTTTCTTTTTGGATACCAAGTTCTGCTTTTTCTGCATAGTTTTGAACCGCGCAAAAATATCCCTGTATTAATAAGCACCACCCATAGGGAATCCGAGTATCTCGAGATGCGCAGAACGTATGCACAATAATAATAGTATGCACCGTCCTTAAAGCACTGGTTCCAGATTTCCGTATCTGAGCATTTGAACAAAATGGCGGAGGCCGTTTCCACTTAGCATAAGCTACTTTTGCATGCGCTTGTGATTGGGTCGCTAGTGAAAACCAGGCTTAAATGTCTGTTGAAAGTCACAAAGCACTTGAATTTTATTGGTGCGTTAAAAGCATGCGCAGTATAGGTTTTTTCGAAACTTGTAATTCGCTCAAGCAATATGGCCCTAGGCTATTTCCTAGGTAGGGACTTGTGCAGAAATCTTGTTGAGATCTCATTAGGTTGTGTCCAGAAGTAATAAATTTCTCATTTACTTAGGGCAAGCATATTTGGCTGGCTTTTTATGCTGTTTCACCGTTTGCACGCGCCCTGAAGGACATATGATGCTTTTTTTGTGCAGTACGTGCACTATACACACACTGTAAATGCACTACACACTATGTCATCTGGTTGTAAGAGTGTAAGTCCATGGTGCTAATAGGCCCGCAGCGCGTGCATAAATCACGAAAAAAAAAGGTATGTTGAAAGTGTGCTTGAGTTTCAGCAAATGAGCCCCAAAGTCGGCAAAAATTTGTGGCGCTGATAAATAATAAAGCAGCTGCTATTACAAAAATAAAAATACATAATTTTGACACAGATCCTTTGTTTCGCGAGTTGTTAGTAAACGATCACAGGTGGCCGCTAAATTCGATGTCAGTTTCGATTTTGCGATTTACTTGTGCAGCCAAAAGTATAACAGAAGAATTGAACGTAGCAAAAATCTCCCGAAATGTTTTTCGCTGATGGTATTTTTTTATATTCGCGGTTCAAAATTTATGTTTTTTTTTTGTGTTGCAAATTTTGTTGCTGATGGCAAAATAATTTATTCTCGGTCGACCGTCCTGAAAACTTCCTTCTGCTCTTCCTAAAAACTGTGTTAGGCAGGCTAACAAAATCTGTACCTTGCTTAGTTCAATTCTGATCCTAACGCCCCTGCTAATACAGTGAATGAGGCATTCCTTGAGTCCCTTGAGCATCTTTACGCCTCTGGCCTAGGCTACTACAACTGATGCTCACTACTCTAATTCTCCTTCGATTTCGGAATTCTGCCTTCTAAAGATTCTCTCTGTACTGAATCCATCCAAGTCCTCAGGGGTGGACATGACACCCTCCTGGCTGCTAAAAGAAACTGCGGACTTCTTGGTGCAGGGATGGCGCAGTGGTGAGAGCACTCGCCTCCCACCAATGTGGCCCAGGTTCGATTCCTCGACTCGGCGTCATATGTGGGTTAAGTTTGTTGGTTCTCTACTTTGCACTGAGAGGTTTTCTCCGGGTACTCCGGTTTCCCCTCTCCTCAAGAACCAACATTTGAATTGTTGTGTTAATTGTTAATTTCACTTTACAGTGTCCCCAATTAGTGCTCCAGCGCTAAATCTACTTTTTCCTTTCCTTTAGCCCCAGCAGTTACTGACATCATCAACTTTTCGTTTGCGGAGGCCGTCCCGTGCTGCAGTCCTGGAAGTACGCCGAATTCGTCCCTTTACCAAAACAGGTGCCGGTATATGATGTAAACAACCACTTGCGGCCAATTTCTCTAACACCTATAGTATCAAAAGTGGCTGAAGAATTCGTGGTCGAACAGTATGTAAAACCTGCTGTGCTTGAGAAAGTGGATCCAGGGCAGTTTGCGGGTACTATCCCCGGGTCAAGCACTACAGAGGCACTTATGAGTATGACACATGCGTGGTATAGTGCCACTGATGGGAATGGGGGCAAAGTGAGACCAGTGTTATTCGATTTTAAGAAAGCATCCGACCTTATTGATCATGGGATATTGGTCCAAAAGCTCCGCCTCTTTAACATTCCTGAGGTCGTCATCCTTTGGATTACTGACTTTCTGAGTTTCCCGTAAGCAACGAGTGAAACTAGGTCAAAGATTGTTTTTCTGAGTGGCGTGATGTCACGGCAGGGGTGCCCCAAGGTACTAATTTGAGCGCATGGCTCTTCATCATTATGATTAATGACCTCGACATCCCAGGTGTTGAATTATGGAAGTACATGTACGTCGATGATTCTACTATCTCTGAAACAATACTCAAGAGTTAAGGGTCAGCAACATCCAGACCGCTTTCGACATCTTTGCCTCGCGTGCTGCCTCGGACAATTTCCGATTGAACGGAACGAAGTGCAAGGAAATGAGGATTTGTTTTAGTACAAACGGGACTCCCGATCCCAACCCTATGGTCATTAATGACAAGCAAATTGATGTTGTTTCACACGCTAAGATTCTGGGTGTAATTATTTCGAGTGATCTAAAATGGAATCATCATATTGCGGAAGTTGTTAAGAAACCAAGGAAACGCCTGTTTTGTCTTTCTCAATTAAAGTGTGCATACAGGTCTAGGCCCTAATGAATTAGTACAGTTCTATCGGACCTGCATCCGCCGAATCAAGGAATATGCATGTCCAGTTTTTCATGACGTTCTACGTGAGTATCTTTCTCGCGAGTTGGTCACTCTGTCAAACCGAAGGCAAGCCCTAATGGACACAGCAAGCTCAGAAATTTGCTGCCCCCACAAAATTCTAAGCATTTCGAAATAGCTTTATAGTTTTGAACGCACTTAAGGTTTTCATGACGTAATATTTTTATCCTTTTTAATAATTATGCTTTTTTAGTAACTAATTACTTCAAGATCCATTTAATGCTAGGTCTTAGTTCAGTACTATGTAGTGATTTCAGATGTTTTCTTTACTTTTATATATTATATCTATTTAATCTTTTATTCTTTAAGCATGACTTAATTTAACCCTTGGGTTGCAAAATTATATTTAAACTATTTATCCATTCAGCTATCGTTGGGTGCCACTGACTTCTTTCTTTCGTCCACCACCAGCAGCAACTTGAAGCTTGTCAGGACAACGACGGGAAGAGGGGGAGAAACGTTTCAAATAAAAATAACATCGTAAACTTCTAATGGAAAACAGAGAGGCATCCAGCTGGCTGTTGAAAACATGCTGTGGAGTTATTGGCTAGAGGTGGATCTGGAAACTGAGTACTTGCTCGCCCTAGTCTTATCTCTGGCTTCGGTATACCTTGCCTTTTCAAACCAATTGTTCAGTTCTAGCTCGTAGATCGGTCAGAGTAAAATGGAGACTCGAGAAACAGCACAAACCTTTTACTAATGCTAACCTTAGTTAAAATTTGGCCTAAAACGATGTTTACCCTTTAGCCGGTCAGCATTAGTCAAAGATGATTAGGGTTTTTCTTATGCGCAGTCTGCACTTTACCTTTGTCTCCATTTTACCCTCAAAGACCTCAAAATCCAATATGATTTGATATGTATTAATTTGATTTGATTTCATTTGTGCACGACCCCACAACCTTTAAACATTATCGTGTAACCATAAAGTTGCACAGACCAGTTTCAATGCAGAGGTGCATAACCATTATTTTCGGTCTTTAATACAAGTGTCGCAACATCAGATTGTAAAAACAATAGTTCGCGCTTATGTAACTCTTACACTTCTCTCTCAGTCTACTCGACAAAATCGCCTTAAAGATGAAAAACGTGGAACTGTCTACAATATAAATACACATCAAGTGGTATTATGTTGTTTTACTATAACAATTTAATTGCAAAGGTGTTGTATGGAGTTATGACAAAATGGGTAACTATTAATAACAAAACCGAGAGTTTCTAGTTCTCTACTGACTAAAAATGGCAACAGCAGTGCAAAATGTCATAGCGAGAGCGCTGACAACTTCATTTACACCAGTGTTACACATCCCACCCTCGCAACAGCTCAAGTGGCATTGTTCGTCATTTGGGCAAGTTTTGTAAAACACATTTTTTTCCTTGGAATTACACAAGTCTTGTGGAGCGCATCCCTTGCTGTAGGTTTTCACTTCAACGTTGGCTTCCTTGTATGTAACTTCTGTCGATAATTTGAAGCAGCGGTCTTCTTTTTCAGCGCATGTTTTCAGTTTAGGCGTTTTGCACTCGTCCATCGAGCTGCATTCGTAGCACTGGAAAGGATTGTGGTCTAGAAACACCAGAAAGAAACGGCTTAACGTTGAAGTATAGAAGAGTAATTCAGCGTCTTTATTCTACAAGGTGGAGAGCATGTAATTAAGGGAGAGAAGGGAGGGGCTTCTGCAATGGGGCTGATGATTAGCTTACTAGCCCCACCCCCTCGAGAGAACTTTCTCAGAGGCTAATTCGGTGGATAAGTCACTATGCGGCTTTTAAAAAGAGTTTATTTTAAAGTTACAATGTAATTTTGTTGCTTCGAGTAGCATTCATCTTTCTGCAAGTTTGTTCACAGATTGATTGGTAGGTAAAGCCTTTTAAAAACATCAGACTCCGTGAACAAAGGTAAGGTCAAAAAAGCACACAGCCAAGTATCCAAGAAGACTTTTCTGACCGACTAAGATGTCCTTGTTCTTCGACCATTTTAACTTGTAAAAAAACAATAAACAAACTGCGGTGATAAATATATTATAATGCATTTTAACTTGACGTTTCGTATATGATACAACATACGAAAGGTCAAGTTAAAAAGCATTAAAATATGTTTATCACCGCAGTTTGTCTACTGTTTTCGACTAAGATGTCTAATTATGGGAAAAAAGAGGCCCGCAGAACGCTGCCAAGAGATTGAATTCGTGCATATTCTTGTATATTAAATATACACTTATTTTCTCGGCCAGGCCATCGTTTTTTAGAAATATTATGTTACGGGTCTAACTCCCGCAGGTCTTTGGCAAAAAAAGGGATCCTGGCCAATTTAAACTAAGGAACAAAAACAAATTATCATGGGAAAACAATTGTTTTTTTTGGGGGAAAAATAATGGACCATCCCTTGGGAGACGCCCGAAATACAAGGGAATACAAGCGTGTCATTTGTTACCTTAACGTCGGTATAAAAATTTCAAAATGTTGTGTCAGATAATTAAAATGGAATATGAAAATTGGTAGGGATTTGCCGGAATCGAAAGCCTGAAAAAACAATTCGATGATCAACTTTGAAGTTAATTGATGGAACGTTCCCAGCTCTTTTCCCTATTAAGAGTCCACAACGACTGTTCTGAGAGTATGACTGCGTGAATCATGTCGTTTCCCATAGACCTTTTTGCAGATATGGCGGCCATTTTGATTTCTATTGTTTCGAAAGACATTATGGGATACTCAGGAGGAAAATTAACATGTATTTGTCCCCTGGATATCCCATAATAGCTATTTGAAACAATAGAAATCAAAATAGCCGCCATATCTGCAAAAAGGCCTATGGCCAGGTTTTCTGGGTCAGTCATGACCAATCGGTGACAGGGTCGTTTTAAGCCCGCCCGACTCATGGGGGAGGAAAACTGCGCTGGGAACTAGATCAAAAAGGGCTTGCTTTTAATGGGTATCCAAGAAAGTTTTCAACATTGGATCGATTAAGCAGTAATCACAAATTGTGGTCATCTCTTACACACCTATGGGATACGGTTTTGCACAATAGCTACTGCTACAGCAAGTGGCATTGCACGACACCCCAGCGTTGTCCTCGGGATTCTCTGCCATGTCCTTCATCATGTTAGAGCAGACAGCACTGGAAACTTGACAGTCCATCTCCGTGGCACAACCGAAGAAGAAGTTCATGCCTGTTGGACTGTTTCTGACGAGTGAAGCACACGAAGTCTGTTCTTCGGAGCAACCAATGGAATCTGAATACTGACGATTACATTGCTGGAGATCACCAGAGCAAGTGTAACATCGGAGGGAACACCCTGCAAGCACACGAAACTAAATTATACATAATTATCCACTTTTCCCAAAGGGGAAATCTTTTGCCCATTGTGAAGAACTTACATTTGCGTAAGCCCCGTTCTTGTAAAAGTTAAAGACAACCTTTACTCCAACAAAACTTTAAACCACAGGAAATAATGGTTTACAATCAAGTTTATCGAATATCTTTCAAAGAAAGCATTAGAATTCGAAATTAGTTAATCTTAAAATCCTTTATTTTTGTTTTCAGATTTCCCAGGCGCCGCCATCTTGAACAATTGTTACGTGTTACCATTGTACTATTGTTATAATAATAATAATAATAATAATAAACCAGCGCTAGTACAACCAATAATAATAATGTACAAATAAATAGAGCCACTTTTACATGGCCTTAAAAATAAACTTGAAAACAGAACGTAAACAAAAATGCAAAACATTTAATTGGCTTATCGAACAAAAACAAACGAGCGCGAATTTTCATTGGTTTAGTGACCGCAGATGCAAACAACGTCATCTCTCCATGGAACTTTCTGGAATGCGATCGGCATTTCCCAGTCACTTAACCTCTGGGTTTCCTTTTTCTAAACTTATAGTGCTTTTTGTTACAGTATTTGTAATGTTTAGAAATAAACTATTATTATTGTTATATCTATCAGAACCTCAGTATTACTCCTAACGTCCCTATGCGGATCCTCACTCAGTGTTACCCCAATTACAATTACATTAGGTGCAATTAAATTCTAATGAACCTATTAAACAGGGACATTGATTTTCCAAGTCCTCGGCGGCTTATAGACCTTATTCATAAATGGCGGTCAATTTATAATTCTTTTGTCGAAGTGCAAATTAGCCTACCAAGCCTCGATACCATACAGCGAATTGAAAAGAATTCTTGCTCTTAAATGAGGCTTGGTAGGCTAATTTGCACGTGGACAAAAAAAATTAAAAATGTGACCGCAATTTATGAATAAGGTCTATTGTATCTATTACCTCTCGGGGGGGTACGACCTTTGGAGAAATTTTCACGTTTGTGTCGAGAGTCCTTGGCAATTCCAGGTGCATCAGAGTTCAATGGTTCAATAATAAAAATAATAATACAATAATAATGGATTTCATTAAGACCAAAAAGCGAACGAACCAATGGGACAGCAGTACCGCGTTTGTTGTTTCAACTCAGTTGACTTAAGACCCAAAACGAAAGCAGAATAGTTTAACTTAAGACTGTATTCTCTCACGGGCTTGCTTGCAACTGCTTAACTTACTCCTCTATCTGCCATGATCTGCGTACTTTGACAGTTTCATGTTCATTCCGCAGT
>NC_090874.1:47785162-47802662 GCF_036669935.1 Montipora foliosa | reverse complement strand
TTTTGTTGCTTCGAGTAGCATTCATCTTTCAGCAAGTTTGTTCAGATTGATTGGTAGGTAAAGCCCGAAAAATCAGACTCCGTGAACAAAGGTTAGGTCAAAAAAGCACATAGCCGAGTATTAAAGAAGCCTTATTTGACCGACTAAGATTCTTTGTTTTTTGGCCATTTTAACTTGATCCAAAATAATAAACAAACTTTGGTGATAAACATGTTATAGTGCATTTCAATTCGACGTTTTGTACTATATGACTTACTGTTTTCGGCTAAGATGTCTAATTATGGGAAAAAAGAGGTTCACAGAACGCTGCCAAGAGAATCGGAATTCGTGCATATTCTTGTCAATTAAATTAACACTGATTGACTTGGCCAGACAAGCCTTTTTTAGGAATATTGTGTGACGGGTCTAACTTCCACAAGTCTTTGGCAAAAAAGGGAATCCTGGCTAATTTAAAGTAAGGAACAAAGACAAATTATCATGGGAAAACAATTGTTTCTTTTGGGGAAAGATAATGGACAATCCCTTGGGAGACGCCCGAAATACAAGGGAATACAAGCGTGTCATTTGTTACCTTAACGTCGGTATAAAAATTTCACAATTTTGTGTCAGATAATTAAAATGGAATGTGAAAAATTGGTAGGGATTTGCTGGAATCGAAATCCTGAAAAAACAATTCGATGATCATGATCAACTTTGAAGTTAACTGATGGAACCTTTCCAGGTCTTTTCCCCATTAAGAGTCCACAACGACTATTCCGCGAGTATGACTGCGTGAATCATGTCGTTGCCCATGGCCAGGTTTTCTGGGTCAGTCACATGACCAATCGATGACAGGGGCGTTTTGAAGTGGTACTATGACAAAAAAAATCAAATCTTTTTTCCTTTGGATGTCAAAACTATGTTAACTAAACACTAATTGACCCAAGTTTTAAGCCTTAATTTCAAAAAGACACTTGTTTATTTTAACTGGAATTTTGCTATTTAATGTCCACCATTACTAACTTTAAAATCTTGAGAGAGCTGGGGCCCGTTTCTCGAAAGTCCCGAAAACTTTTCGGGCCCGAAAAGTCATTAGTGAACCTGCCAACCGTTTGTACAGTGAAGCCGATCTTTTAACAAGTTTTCAAGGTAACTAAACGCAAACTGACTGTGAAGTTTGATGACTTAAATCGTCTTCGCTTTTGAGATACAGAGGGAATTGTGACACCCGGAAATGGCCCGTAAAGTTTCGAAACTTTTGAGAAACTGGCTCCTGGACCGAAGAGGAAATGACGTCAAAGTTACGAATGCAATGCGTTTATACGCGACTGAATTAATATCTAGCACGGGAGTTTCGGGCTTTCAGATTTTTAAGCTCGTGTTTTGCATACATAATATCTGCGTTTACACGCTGAAATTTTAAGCTATTGAGTGAATGACGTCGCTTTTCCCTAGATACAACCCTCTAAGGTCCAGTCGGTCAGTTTTGAACGTGAGTAATGGCGTACCGTGAAATCCAAAACTTACACTCAAAGTATTTTTTTTTTGTCAGGCAGGTGTTAAACAAACACACTTTCAAAATCTGACGAAAAAAAGGAAGTAATTTTTTTGAATCATAGTAGCACTTAAAGCCGCTCGACTCTTGGGGGAGGAAAGCAGCGCTAGGAACGAGATTAAAAAGGCCTCCCTTTTAGTGGGTATCCAAAGTGCTTTGAAAGTTTTCAACATTGGATCGATTAATAGTAATCACAAATTGTGGCCATCTCTTACACACCTTTGGGATACGGTTTTGCGCAATAGCTACTGCTACAGCAAGTGGCATTGCACGACACCCCAGCGTTGTCCTCGGGATTCTCTGCCATGTCCTTCATCATGTTAGAGCAGACAGCACTGGAAACTTGACAGTCCATCTCCGTGGCACAACCGAAGAAGAAGTTCATGCCTGTTGGACTGTTTCTGACGAGTGAAGCACACGAAGTCTGTTCTTCGGAGCAACCAATGGAATCTGAAAACTGACGATTACATTGCTGGAGATCACCAGAGCAAGTGTAACATCGGAGAGAACACCCTGCAAGCACACGAAACTAAATTATTCATAATTATCCACTTTTCCCAAAGGGGAAATCTTTTGCCCATTGTGAAGAACTTTCATGTGTGTAAACGTTCCTGTTCTACTCCATTAAAACTTTAAACCACAATAAATGTTTACTATCGAATTTATCGCATATCTTAATTTCAAAGAAAGCGTTAGAATTCGAAATAAGTTAATTTTAAAATCCTTTATTTTTGTTTTCAAATTTCCCAGGCGCTGCCATCTTGAACAGTTGTGACGTGTAACGATTGTCCTACAAGTAGCTTTGTTGTGACAACAGAGCAATTGCAATACCATACAAACATTCAAGTTAGCGGCGGCCGCCCGTGAAACTTGAAAATGAAAAAGTCTTTTTGATGCAAACAAGCACTCTTTTTTGGCAAACAGTACTTTTTTCGGTTCCTTTAAGTTATTATTTTGTACAACTGGGGGCTCCTTGATGGTAAAGTTTTCAATAATTCATATATGACAGCCAACAGAAACTCAACTATAGTTACTTTTGAAATATGAGGCGCAAGTCTTTATTTTTAGAGCCCGCAGACCAGAAGGATGCATAGTCCATGAAAAACCTAGACAAACGACCTGGCTGCCCAGGAGTCCTTGTTGTTCAATGGGTAGAGCATCCGACTGGACAATGATTTTTCAGTTTCCCTTTTGCCCGTTGCCACTGCAGGCAGCTAATAGGGAGCTTAAGCAACGACAACGGCGACGGCAACGAGAACGGCACAAATTTGCATATTTAGTAGGCAAAAAAATAGCTTTGCACGCCCTGCACGTGTGTTTTTCACTTTTGTCCATTTCTTCAGCGAAACTACAACGTGAAATAGCCAAATTTGAGGTTTTATGGACAAAGTCATTACTTGAGGATAAATTTTCATTTTCTGCCCTAAATTGAGCGCCTTTCCTACCAGCGTCATTTTTTAGGAACTACCACACCCACGTCATATTAAAAAAGTTGAAATAGTAACGAAGCGATTACAATAACGCGAATTTAAATTTTGAGATGACGTTCTCGTTGCCGTCGCCGTTGTCGTTGCTTAAGCTCCCTAATATCTATCGCGAACTCGGTATTACTCCTTAAGTCCCTATAGAGTGTTTTCACTCACGTGACCAGCGGCCATATTGGTGTTCCAAAACAAAGAAATGGCGGCCATGATGGTGTACCAAACTACTCCTCCGGGAATTAAACTCTATTTTTATGCAAATACTTTCTTTTGTTTCAGTAATCCAATATGGCTGCTGGTCACGTGAGTGAAAACGCTCTATTCCCGGAGAATTAGTTGGGAACACCAACATGGTAGCCGTAACGTCATGTGAAAACAGATCCCAACTCAGAGTTACCCCAGTTAGAATTACATTAGGTGCAGTTAAATTCTAATGAACCTATTATACACAGACATTGATTTTCCAAGTCCTCTGCGGCTTATTGTATCTATCACGACCTTTGGATAAATTTTCACGTTTGTGTCGAGAGTCCTTGACAATTCCAGGTGCATCAGAGTTCAATTGTTCAATAATAAATAAATAATAAAATAATAATAATGGACTTCATTAAGACCAAAAAACGAACAAACCAATGGGACAGCAGCACCGCGTTTGTTGTTGCAGGGTTTTTTAATATCCACATTTCGCACTTACAGCATTATGTCATACTGAACAGGTATACATGCAAGGGTAACAAGGTGCAAAGTTGGTGTAGTTGGGAGAGTGCTTGCGTTCCATGCACGATTTGCGGACTGAGGCTCGACATCATATGACGGTTGGGTTTGTTTTCTATCTTGCTCTGAGAGGTTTTTCTCCGGGTACTTCGGTTTTCTCCTCTCATCAAAAATACAATTCTATTTAATTGAATTGATTTACACCTTTCCCAGTCAGCGCAGCAGTTGTACTCGGCCATGTAAGTTTGATAAAATGGTTTAGTTTCTAAAGAGATAGATTTAGCCTAAAAGCAGAGCTCACGGGTTTTTTCTCCTTACAAAAAATTAAGCCCGTATTCTTTCAGACTTGCTGGCAACTGCTTAAGTTACATCAATATCTGCGATGATCTGCCTACTTTGATTTCGTGTTCATTCCGCAGTTTTAAAAGATGATATTTCATATATTCGAAATTGACAGAATGTAGTTTACTTTAGTCTTAAAAAAATCAAGGGTAATTAATTGTCGTAATTTGTACAAACTACGTAGGGCTTATTTCTCACGTGTTTTAGAACAGATTCTATGCACACTCCTTATAGGACTCCAGTGTGAACAACAAGAATTTGATGTACCATAATGGTAAAAAAAAACCAGAACGACGTAAAGATGCATGTGTGACTGAATCTTTCTTACATCATTATCATATATCTTTATTTATAGTATCTCCGAGCATTTACCCTCAAAACCATGATATACTACAGAGGACATGCAGTTCACAACACCGAGAACTCCAAGCCGTGCTCTTTGCGAATGGTGTGTTGGTTCTTCCTAAGTGCCCCTGTGATAAAAAAAATCACTTCCTTTTCTTCTTCATATTTTAAAAGTGTGTTTGCTTAACTAACACCTGACTGGCACAATTTTTTAGCTTTGGTCAAGTTTATCTAAAGGCCGTTTACTTTGAGCTTAAGTCACGTTCAAAACTGACCGATTGCATCTTAGAGGGTTGGATCCAGGGAAAGTGACGTCAAAGGCTCACTACCTTAAAATTTCAGCGTGTGAATACACCTTATTCCAAAATGGCCGCCATTTAAATATTCTTTTGTTTTTATTCAAATAAGCCCTTGATGCCTCGTTCTTAAGCTTAAAATTCAAAAGAATATTTTATCTTGAACGAGGCAACAAGGGCCAATTTGTCTCCGCATAAATCAGCCGCCATTTTGGAATAAGGTGTATGCTGAAGTTTGAAAGCCCAAATTTCTCCCGTGCTACATATTAATTCTGCAGAGTGCGTACACGCGCATTGCATTCTTAACCCAGTGAGCCTTTGACATCATTTTCTCCTTGATCCAGCTCTCTCAAGAACTTAGTAATGGCGGACCATTAAACAGGAAAATTCCAGTTAAAATAAACAAGTGTCTTTTTTAAACCAAGGCTTAAAACTTTGGTCGCTTATTGTTTAGTTAACATAGTTTTGATATCCAACGAAAAACAAGAATTGATTTTTTTGGTCACAGGGGCACTTTATTTAAGTTACTGGGTTATGAACTTTGAAGAGTTGTGAGACAGGGCCTCTACGGTTTATTGCCCTTAAGTGAGAAAATTAGAGAGTCTAACCATTTGCAGATGTCACCATAAAGGCAACACTTTTTCCTCAGTTATTTAGTTGTCCGACGCTCAACCGACTAATCGAGCGTCGTGTGAAAGCAAATTTACTTTCATCGTTTTATCGTTTTCCCACTTTTCTATGATTACAAAAAAAGTCACCCGGCCTTTTAGTATGATGAGATCTTCTCAGTTTCTTATGCTATTTCAGCCAACCCAAAGAGTGATCTCAACAATTCACACCACAACAAAAATGTTCAGAATATTATTTTCGATATTAATCATCGCTTTACCCAGGAAACGAGACAGTTCTAAGGTGAACTCTTTGTATGCTGCGTACACAAGACTTACCTAAGTATCCCTCTGAACCTGCGGCAACTCGACAGCGGATAGTTAAACTAGTTGGAATCATGCAAGTATGCTGGATGATTCCGAGTTAACTTAGTGACAATTGTTTCTTATTGCGGGAAAGCTCGAACTGTTGTTATCATGTACTTACCGAGTTTTACTAAACCAAAGAGAAGAAACACTAAAACATGGACTTTCTTCACCATTTTCGTCTTCGCTACGCCACCTGTAAAGAGTGCTATGAGTTTAGAGCGTTTGACAAAATCTTTGTCCAGATGGAAGTTTTTAATAACCGATTATTGTCCGTTTCGATGTGTAGACACTTAATATGCATATGTTCTTTTTTTCTTTTGGTTTATGAGCTTTCTGCTTGATTGGTTATTGGTTATGACGATGCACAAATATAATCTCAACAATTGGGCTCTTTTCTAAGGTTAATATCATCACGCCTTAGCGCCTAATACTCAAGTGAGAAACTGAAAGAATTTTGGTATTTAAAACAAGGAAACAAAAAGCTGAAAGAGAGAGAAACATTGATATTAACAATAAGGATAAACACTTAGAAGCGGGTGGCCAGATTTATATATACCGTGGCGAAGAATCTTGTTTAACAAACTGCCTCATAATATGCAAAAAATCAGATCGGTAAGCTGTTGATGAAAACTGCCATTCCACGTCGCTTTGCATTTCTACTAACTTTATTGCCAAGTGCAATTTTGCAAAAATTCACACTGCTATTTCGAAAAGATCGACAATGATAGATACAAACACAAGGTTTAGTTTAACGCCTCCTTTAGAAGACGGAAGATGTAGGTAGTCACGCGTACATGGTTTTAACCTTGAAGAAAAAGAAATTTTACTTTAGAAAATTTTCAGTTTAGCCTTGATACCGACCAAGAAATAAACAGCACCGCCACAAAGTACTGATATGAATTTTCAAAATAAAGGGTTAACTGGATGCACAGATTATTGGATGGAGGATAGTTTCAGTCGAGGGTGTAGGTATTTTACATCAAAATTCACTTCAAACACTTCGCTGACATTCGAATTGTATCTGGATCATTAATTTTAAAAATAAAGGAAGTCTTTAACAAAAATAGAAGCCGAGATACGATTTCCTTCCAAAGGATTATTGACTATTATTGGGACCGCTGACATACCGAAAATCGCTCCGTTAATTTTATGCCGTTATGCCGCATCATTATGACCCCTTCAACCGGTGCTCCATTCAAAAAACGCTTATGAATTCACGGAGACCGCAAGAGTTGCGTTGGTTGAGAACAAGGAAAATTCTTTTCAGCACGAACGTCAAGAATTATTTTCCTTGTATGTCATGGGATAAGCTACATACGTACACGGTGCTCTCTAGAGTAAAACTACTTTACGTAGCGATCACCATAGCCAGAACAATTGTACCCAATATAGGCAATTGTCGTTAATTTTAACATTCCCCCGTAAACAGAATCTAGAATATTCTCGTTTTTCCAAAATAATGACATTTTTCCTTTGCGTTAGGAAGAAGGTTGCAGACTTCGTGTTATCTACTTCAGAGTTGTTTAAACTTTATATTCTGGAACTTGCGAATAGCGTAGCTACTGATAGATCTTATGGTAGAAAGGATGTATGAAATGTTCATATATTTGATCATTTTCAATGAAACCTGATAGAGCGGTTTTCAAATGAGTGTCGTAAAACCAAAACCAAAGTACTTACTTTGGCCAATCAAAAAGGACGGAGACAATCCAGTAAACAAATCAAAACTCAAAGTAATTACACGTAGCCGACACAAAGCTCGGGAAAATGTGCAAGCGCGAGCCACGATTGGTTTCGGTTTCACTTGTGATTGGTTGAAAAAATGGCACGAGAACTTTGAACCAATCACTGAGTGAAGTAACGAAAACCCAAAGTAATCCGCTCATTTCTTTTGACACTCAATTGAAAACTGCTCTAACTCTTAGCAAGTAATTTAAAGTTTTTTCAAGCTGAGGTCGGTCCACCATGCCATCAATTTAGGTGCAGTTCCCATTCCTTTGTAAAATGACAGGGATCATGTGTTTTTCGTTTAGGAAAATCCCTGTATTTATTTCCATAATTCACAGTTTACGGAAATCGGTCTCTTACTGGGAAATGTCGATTTATTGTTGGGTCGTCACGAACATTTTCCCCATGAATTTTCTTGACTAGTCAAAAGAACACAGAATTTCTTGTTCCAGTTTTTGGGCCAATCAGTCTACGTGGTTCGTGATATGCAACTTCCTTGTATGGTTTGGGTGACTGAAAACCTGGTAAATTTTGAAATTTGAGAAACTTAATTTCTGGAATCTGAACGAAATGTGGCCGGTGGAAAAGTAAATTACCTGTTCTACACAATTCAACGTTTTGCGTTTCGGTCAATAAAATGAACGAGTAAAGACAAGAAATAATTGAAAATTCGCTCGAGACGGGACATCCTTCGGTAACAATTCTAGGGAAATTACTTGAAAACTTGCCATTTGCATGATTTTATTGTTCACCTAATTAAATGGCAAGGAAGGCGCAAACTGAGGGTTCCTGAAAAATCATGGAAGACATAACTCAACTTATGAAGATATAACGGGTCCTGCCGACAGTTGCCTTTGTATGATTTCGAGGGTTTGTACATCGGTTCATCTATGATCTTGGGCCGACCAGTTCCTGTTTTGTGAACTGCCTTGATTGGCTCAGAGCATTCGCTTACACCGTGCGCCAATCCTCAGAGCTTTACTTTTACTGTTTGGGTTAGTTAGGTCTTTATCCAACTCTGGTTCCCCTCATGACTTTGCAAGCCAGTTCAAGTCGGTGCACAAAGAACATCTAACAGTAACAATTGTGTACATTGGTTTTAATTTTCGAACAAAGCATGAAGGTTAATTAATTCAACGTAACCGTGAGGCCCTTCATCTTCGTAGACTCAGAGAAGACCAAAGGGCAATTTCATTTTTGAAAGTTCGCTCATCAGTTACCATACAAAAAGATTACAACTGAAAATGTTTTGAAAAGTTTGAAACTTGTTTGCATATTTGAAGTATTCTCAATCAACGCGTAAGTGGTAACAAAGCCTATCAGATAGAAATAATAGATACATGGAGAGCCTTGCGCTGTGCATTCAAAAACTTGAAACCATATCATTGAGAGGTTTCTTTTATTGCTAGTTTGTTACATTTGCAATGAAATCACAGCGCACTTATAAAAAGCTTATAAAAGAGAAAACAGTGCTCGCAATGAGCATGATACTGCTGGCAGTGGAATAAAAGCCAGAATTACACAGATCTTCCGAGCAGCAGCTGAAGTCGCATTCACTTCCATCCGATCGACAACCCTGCCCAAATAAGTCTTTGTTCTTGTCACAAGCGTCCTCGCTGCGGCATCCTTTTCTGTACACCATGATTTTATGGTCTCCATTCATCAATTCGGCCGTGAACTGGCCACATTTTGTTTCTCCGTGTTCGCAGGGCATTGGAATGCTTTTTTGCGTACAGTCGTCCATCGAGGAAGCGCTATGGCATGTGTAACACATCAGCCTGTCATCTGTGAATATTTACAAGAGTTGGAAGTCTAAGATTGAGCAAAGTCAACTTATCTGAAGTAGCATAACAACGTCTGAAATACGGTGGGTATCAATTCTCAGCTTGGTTTGGTTAACCACTATCGTCATCATCATTTATTTTAATGGTTACAAGAAGTTGAAATACAGTTCTCACCCGAAAATGGCGAAGCCGATGGAGTCGGGTGACCCGAATCATTTAGAATAGCATTACCATGTGCTTAATTTCCGGAATCAGTGGAATTATACCGTGTATATTCTTTGACTTAAAGAGTGAGAAACACAAAGTTGAAAAGGTGAGGAAGTCCTCTTGAAATTAGTCCTGAGAAGGTCATACATCCTGGCCTATCATCTGATCAGGGTCCGGAATTGGGGAGAGAGCATTTTGAGATACCTGAATCTCGGACAATCATTCTTTATCAAGTTGCTGAACTTCTGGGCTCAAGCCACGCACTGTCTCAGCGAGAGTTTTTAAGATCAGTAGACGGCTGAGACATTAATAAGTCAGCTTAAATTGACTCGATTTAAGTACAGTTATGGTACTTGTGTAGATCTCACTGGGGTTGTCGATTTTGACTTCCTGGAAGTAAACTTACAATACGAGATGACAGAGGCAAATGCGCCAAACAAGTCCTTGCGTTTTACTTTGAAATCAAACAATATGGATCAATACCTTTAACTGGAGGCATGTTGCACCTTTCACCGGCACAGCAAACGCTCTCACAAGTTGTCCGACCAGCTTCGGTTTTACGACAGGTTGCTTCGCCTGCATCGCAATCTTTTTGTGACGCGCATCCGTATACCCTTGTTTCTCTGCCATCCTTTACAACTCTCATGCTGAAACACCTATCTTGCCATTCGTCACAGGTCTGGTTTGTCGCAGTACTGTTATTACATTCGTCATCGTCTCCGAAGCACTGGTTGCATTCGAAGCACAGACCTGCAACAGGCGAATAGCAAAAATCAATTGTGGAAACCAATAACGCGTTAGTCCCTTTACCTCCTTAACTTTACCAGTGACGTAGCCTTATATATGTATCGTCAAGCAGTTACCCACCGGCATTCTTGATATGATACTAAGGACAAACCAGCAGCAGCACTGCACTTGGGAACAGTGGTGCTTTTCTCTGGATGGGGGGGGGGGGGGGGAAGAATATGTCAAAGTGTGTATTGAAATTGCGGTATAGAATCATCATCATCTTCATTTAAAAACACGGTAAAATACATGAGGCATTAACAATTTAATATAAAAGCTACAACTTACTACGAAAAACTATGTATACAGATTAATCTTCTATAATTTAAAATATTATTAACTATTAAAGAAAGTAAACTAAATTAGAGCCTGTTTTACATGAATGCCGTGTCGAATTAGCAATCGTCGGAAATTAGTCAGAGATGTTGCTTGCCTAGCAGGTGACCATGAGGGTAGGCTGTTCCAGAGGACTGCACCACTATAGCCAAAGCTATTTTTGTAATAGTACGTGGCAAGGGAATAGCAAGCTTATTATCTGAATCACGCAAATTGCAAGAAGTAATCACATCATATCTGTGAATGAATTTCGAGAGCAAATTATTGGGTGCGAGGTCATTTAAGGACTTATAGACCATCTTAGCCGAGTTTCTATATTGTCCCAGCCTAATTCTTTAAGTAGTTGGTTGGCGTCAGCATCGTGACTAGAATGAGTAAGGGCGCGCACAGCACAATTTAAAGTCTCTGCACAGTTACCCCAAACAATATCACAATAGTTGAAGTGCGATTGAACTAACCCGTGATAGATATTATGTAAAGTTGCGGGAGGAACACTTAACAATTATTGGACGAGGTTGAGCAAAATATCGTGATTTGTCAGTGGCAAATAATTGACCTGCGAGACACTGACAAATCACGATATTTTGCGATAACCGAAGTCAATAAAATTTATATCATTTGATCACCGAGTTTGTTTTTTGTTTTTGTTTCCGAGAAGCCGTAAGCGCGAGCTGCCTTGCAGAGTCGAGTAATGGCACCAATCAATTGGTTTCCTTCTCAGCATAATTATATTTGTAGACTTCAAATTGTACTTACAATCAACCGTTTAATAACACTAGGCATCAACAAAGCTGAAGAATTTCACAGTTTTCAAAGCGTATCCCGACAAGAGAAGCTTTGGTGTAAAGCTCGCCATTTTTTTTCTGGCTTCATCATAATATCTCTTCAATACATATGCATTTGCCAACTTGTCCTTCGCCTCGATGACACGAGTGACTCTTCGTCTACCTTTCTTTCCTTGAAATACTCTCAGAATACGATGAGTGCAACTTTTGGTCCTTTGTTAGTATTCTCACTCTTCTTTCGATCAACTAAAGATGTCGAATCATTCCGCTTTGACAGCTCGGGGAGGCGATCTGCCCTTTTCTCACAAGAGCGTGATGTCAACAGCGCATGAGCAGAATATTATTTGCAGCAAAACACTTATTTGTTGGCAGTTATTTGCAGGTCATGTGGTGGGCTCCATGTTAAATTTTCATCAATTAATACACCATTAATTTCCAAGGCAGGGAGAGCGGATAGACTGTTCAATTGTTGTCTTGATCCAATTAACATAAATTCAGTTTTTGTCATGTTGAGAGTCAATTTATTGGCAATGAGCCAACGGTTTATGTTTGGCACCCATACTAAAGGGATTATCATTATAAAAGGGAATGTTGCCTTGCTAACTTTTGGTAGCGTCAACTGAAGTAAAAAAAAAATAAGAAATTGACCCCTAGAGAGACGTTTAAACGCCGACGTTTCGTTCGTCAGAGGGAAGTTAAAGAAGGGCAATTGCTCGAAACATCAGGTTTTTAATCTTCAACTTAGTTAATACTACCAAACTTCGGTGTCTCAGTCACCTATCAACACACCACCATACTGTTTCTTTTGTAACTGAAGCCATTACCTCCTGTTGTGTTGTTAACTTGTTTTCAATCACATTATATCTTGAATGAAGAATTGATCCACGATCACAACTGCGCAGATATTTTGTACGCAATTCAAGTAGTATCAGAGCACTTTATTTTCTGGCATTATGAATACGCCAAGAAATTGGGTTCGAATCCCTTTTAAAGTATAAATACATGGACTTTTCGGAGGTTTTGTCGAACTTGCTCAAATTGTACGCAAAAAGGCGATTATCTCCCACTCAAGCATCATCCTCTGTATTCAGTCCACGTATAATTTCTAACAACTTCTTGCTAAGTTTTTTTTTTGGTTCTCAGGCGCTTCTAGTGTTTTACCACTGAGTAAACGTCTAAGAGACTGCATTTAAAATTGCGCTAGTCAAAAGAAAAAATTATTCACATTACATCAGTAAACTTGCAATAGTTACAAGTTGATCTCTTTTCACGAAGTCAGTAAGCACACGACGACTTTGCCTTCAGTTCATAGAGGGTCGAGACACACTTACTATCTCTTGACACTGTTGTCCCCTTATAAATTTCACTTTCAGACTATCTTAGTTTCAATCTTATTTGAACACAAAACGCGGATCTATTTCTAAAATATGATTGGGCTGCAGTGATTCTAGCAACATGATAAATCGCCTTCGGTTTAACACAATGACCAAGATTTGATCGATAGTTGTGAAATCGATTAAAGTTTCCGGATCCTTAGCGTAAATTGTCGAGTTTAGTGATTTAAAAATGCGTCGTGATTGCCCAACCTAACTATGCTCAATTACAGCCTAGAACAAAGTTAACTTGACTAAATAACTTGAAGTTTAACTATTGAAGTACACACTAACAGTTTACGGATTGAGTTTACCAGTTGGTTTTGCTTGGAAAGAAATGTTAAAATCTTTTACATTCCGATGATGTTTATAGCTTAAGTCCATCAACCAATACCTTACTGCCTTACCTTTGTTTGCGCAGTAAGCCAAGATCAACACAAGGAACAGTTTGGTCGCCATCCTAGCCCCGCGATGAAAATCGAACAGATAAATTCAATTGAAGTCTTCGCCCAGGGTTCTCTCAGTGATCAAAAGATTTGACAAGTTAACGTGCTCACTCGAAACCTTTGACGCAATGTAAATTCACTCTTGACAATTATTCAAATTTAAGGTCAGAATATTCAATATCGACTTGAGAGTGATTGTTGTTGCTTACCGGCGTAACAACCAACAAATAAAGCCCGGTAGAGCTGCGTCATAACGTGGAAGCAATCTTGATAGAAACACTTTTCCTACTATTTCACATTAGTATCCCCAATACCCAGAGCGAGAACATACCGGTACTTTCTGTTGGGCTTCGAGTATACCAACTTTTAGTTTAATTACAAGACAAATAAATGATGAGGCCCAAGAGATCATAAAGCCTATTATGAACCGTTTGTGGGGTCTATTGCCTCCCCGATATATTAGCATAAGAATAGACTCTAGTTTTTACTTTCAGCTCTTCCTAATCACCAAGAATGCTGTCAACAGCGACATAAATACAAGCAACACAGATTCCTGTAATTAAAGGAATTCATTTTGAAGTCATGTTGGGAAAAAGATCAAAGAAATGGCGTCCATTTTGTAAAATAAGGACCTTCTTTTCCGGATTGAAAAGTTCTTTTTGCCGTGAGCGAATTTTAAGAAAATAATTAGCGAGGAATTTTTATTCTTTTTCAGAAACTTCGCGAAAAAACGCCTTTTGGTAATCGTTTCAAATATTTTTCCGCTTTTTAGTTGGCCGTAGATTATTATTTCATGACTGGGATTGTGGCGTTTCAGTCCCAAGCACAGTAAAATATTCAAATTTTACAAATGATAATTTATGACTAAAAGATCTTTTACGATTGCCTAAGTTTTTGTTTTAAGGACGAATGTTAAATTTTGTTGTATTTTATATGAAGGACTTTGAACGAATTCCACTGAATAAGCGAAGAATACAAAGCGGAAAAGTGAGAAGGGAAATTGCATAAAACATCAATCGAATAGACACGATGATGATGAATGATGATGCAGCTGTTTTCTTATACACGTTATACGCTCAGTCATTAGTACAGGCTCCTTGCTTTTAAACCACCCTCCCCTCTCCCACACTTCTCTCCCTTCCCCCGTGGACAAATCCTGGGAGCATGCTAGCGCTCCAGTTTTGTTTGCTTTGAACGGCGAGAGACTTTAAATGATTCTCCAGAGTAGCAAACGATTCGAGTGAGGTCATTGGACAAGAAAGGCTGATAGCAGTTGTTGTGTGATGATTTAGCAAGATGTCCCGGCTTTCTTCAGCCTGTAGCAAAATACTTCTGTTTGCAGCTTGGACTCAATGTAAATAATCTTCCAATCAACAAATTAAAACTAAGAAAGGATGTGTGTTCGCAGGTTAGTCAACAAATGAAGAACAAAAAGTAGAGAAGCGTGCGTTTTGTTTGTATGTGAAACTGAATCCTGGTCCCTGTTGTTTAATAAGTAAATCAACATCTTGTGAAGGGCCCAATCGGCTTTGATAATCCTTATCTGAAGGGAGGATTGAACAATTCGGCTAACAGGACTGTCCACCAATTGAACACGGCATGACCTAGTATTTAAGGCAACTGGCTTTGTATTCAAAAGAATTGACTGAACTTTATTACATGTTGTAAACAGTGAAACTGTTCTACTCAGCTTTAAAATGGGTTTCTCAGCATTCTTACACTGCGGTATAAATATAGGTTCCATTTATTTGACTGGACAACGACAGCTTTCAAACTACCATATTATATCGCAGTTGCGCCGAAAAACAATGACTGGACGGCATAGAATTTCAAATCCAAACGTCAAACAGGGCTTGAGCTTTCCCGAGAACATTTTTAAATATAAGCCCTTGTGGGTGAAAAGTTCCGAGGGGAACGCATTGAAAACACCTTTCAATTTATGCAGATGACTTGCCGCCGTTCGCATAACATCTTTCTCTATAAATGTGCATCACCTTTTTTCAAACAAAACACTGAAGTAGAAATGATCGATGGAATGCTCGAGACGTTTTTTAACAATTTTCGAAAGTGATGAAGAAATCGTTGTGCGTTATTCTCTTGATGTCCTCACTTCAAATGACAGCGACACAAGGTGAGTAAAAATTTTGCAGTTTTATATTTTTGAAGTGAGTTAAATGTCAAGAACTGCGGCGTTTTGAAAAAGTGCTTAGGAAGCAGGTTTGTGAGCTATTACTAATAACCTTGAATCAGATCCTTCTCTGACCACTGTTGTCGATTGTTATAAATCAATTTCCATGATGTCTTGTAGATAGCTACCTACGTACTTGTCATGCTAGTGGATTTCTCAACGCGGTTAGATCAACATGAATATATTTGTAATTCTAGAGATGGTGACAAGCGTATGTCGCCGTGGGCAGATTTTTTGCCGGGTATATACTTTACTGAAATCATTCGTACTAGTACCAAATTCATTTGAACTAAATGTTGGCTCTATATGCCTAGGTAAACGCCCTAATTTAGGCAGCTCCTTTGTACCCGAAGAGAGAATGAGTGAATACACTGAAGTGTCTGTTTTACTTTACAGCTTTTGAAGTAACTCTAAGGAGAGGACCGCTTAGTGCACAATGTTACAGATGCCTTGGAAATAACGAAGAATGTAGCCTGGCAGCAATGCACTCGGACTTGGAGAGATTCTCTGAAAAATGCCTGCGAGGCCACACAACCTGTTCGACAACAGTATTTGTGAATCGTGGAAGATCGCTGATTGACAAACGATGTGCAACTCCACAAACATGTGCTAGTGAACAACAGCGTTGTAATGACACTTTGCTTTCGAGGAAAGGGCGACGCTCAACTAAACAGTGCGAAAGTTATTGCTGTGAAGGGTACATGTGCAACTCTGCTGCCACATGCTATCCTGTGTTTTTCGTAATAGTATTGGGATTACTGTGGTTCTCCAGCGTATAGAGGGATGAATTTGCTAAATGTGATTGTAACTCATACGTAGTGGAACCACAGTAGAACAATGAAAATAAGAAAACTCCAGCAAATCAGAGTTTAAAAATTACCAAAAATTGTTTGACAACCATGCTCTAGTCGCAGTTCATACTTCAAAACGAAGCGAAGAATTTATAATTAAGGGAAAATTGAGTCCTTCTTTCGACTTTTCGTCTTGATCCAAGACTTCTTGCCGACTTTGGCAGAGAAAAATTGAAAGTTAATGACAAAAATAAAGAACGCAACCAATAAACAAATTCTCTTGGAAGGCTTGTTTTTTTCATCTTTTATTGTATCTGCTTGCGTGCCCAGAAATAACATTTTTACTGATGTAAGGATTGTTTTCATAGATAGTTGTCTGCAAAGACAGATCAATGAACCAGTATTAATTTTTGTTCATCTCCTCGTTCAGCCATTTCAGAACGTATTTCACCCTCGCATACACACCGTATTTGTTCGGTCTTGCACAGCCCTGTCCCCAACTGGTTACCCCTTGAAGGTAATATATCGCCCCTGTCTCGCATACCATGGGTCCACCACTATCTCCCTGACAAGAGTCAATGCCGCCTCGATCCAGTCCTGCGCAGATCATGGAGTCATGTATGCGTCCAAGATAAGACCATTCACAACGGTTACGCCCAACAATAGGCACTGACGCCTGCTGCAGGATATTTGGACTGGAGCCGCCAATAGAATGGCTTCTTCCCCAGCCTGTTATCCAGCATTTCTTGCCCTCAGTTGGAGCTGGGATGCTTTCAGGGAGGCAGACCAGGTTTACGAATCTACCAAAGATGAAGAAAATTACAGTTTTTGTGGCAGAAATGGGGAATGGTGAGCAACAAAAGAATGACTGAAGAGTAAAAAAGCATAAAGGTTTTGTTTTGGTATTATGCAGTAGATTCATATCAAAAGGAACCGAAAACCTAACGTTTTGATGTGCATATTTCTCTCCATAAAATTAAGTTTTTTAACCAAGGTGATGACTTACCTTATTTATTCGATTAAGCTCCCAGGGCGCTTATTTAATTTTTGGACTTTCAGCGTGGGCGATTATTCGAGGTGGGCGCTTATTCGACGCTGGGCGCTTATTAAATTTTCACCATTTTTAATAAGTAAAAAGTTTATTATGTAACAAAACATGACAAAATATTAAAGCAAATAAATTGTAACTGTTCATTGTTGGGTTTACGTATGCCAAGGACCAACAACTCATTGTTCGGTCTTCGCAGAAGTCTCTTTAGCTATCATTATTCTCAATCAACTTCAATGTCATCGTCGCTCAGCTCAATAATTGAACTTTCTGGTGCTTCCTCCTCGACATCCGACAGCGTAACGTCAGCAAATGGGTCAGTCGCGCGAGAAGCTGTTA
>NC_090874.1:47775162-47780162 GCF_036669935.1 Montipora foliosa | reverse complement strand
CTGAAAAATGCATGGTTACCCGGTTTTCTTTTTGGATACTAAGAGCACTTGCTAATTTCTGCTTTCTCCGCTTAGTCTTCACAGCGCAAAAATATCCCTGCATTAGTAAGCATCACCGATAGGACACCCCGATCGCGAGTATCCTGAAATGCACAGAAGGTATGCACAGTAACAATAGTAGGCACCGTCCTTAAGTCCTTGTACGAAGAAGCACGAGCCCAGAAATATGAATTGAGGATTGGCCCTTCATTTAACAGTGACAAACTTGGACTGGACTGCTAATTCGCTTTGAACTGTGTTTTTTATAAACAAGCAAACTCTGAAGCCACTTTCAAGCAAAACCGGTCTCGCTTTTTACTGCCGCCATCACTCTTTCCAAGGGTTTTCTCCGCACTCCTCTCAGCGGAGAGAAGCTCTGGGGTCGAGGTTGGCTTGCTGCAACAGTTGCTAGACTGCGGAAAACAGACGACTTCAGCCAGGTACAACGTCAGTGATTAATAACAGTGAAAAAACAATTTAGGGACAAAATTGAAAACCGACTCACAACTTACTTGCGTGACCACCATCTTCTCCGCCTCCTCCGTCCCCTCCCCCACATGCTTCTATGGTGACCTCATCAATTGCAATATCCGATTGATGTCCTCTGCCAACCGTCCCCTCAAAGATTACCTGCATTTACAGACGAAAGGAAGATGAATGATGCCATGGTAACCCTCAGATTGGCGAAATGTCTGATATGACAAAAGAAAATAACAATTTTGAAGCAAGCAATCGTGGACAATCTTCCTGTCGGTGTACGTTTGATCAGTGGCTTGATCTGATCGGCGTAATTACAAGGGATTACAAGTTGAGAAGGTACAATGAGAGTACCTGAAGACGGCTGGTTTGGCCAGCCGAAATATAGTACACCACTAAAATCAAATCTACGTTGTATCGGCTCTTGCTCAAAATATTCAGCTTCTCAAGGAAAATAAGCCTACACTGATATGCCATTTTAACCTTCTCATAAAAACTCTCTAAAATGATGGGGCTTTTCAAGAAAACGTTTAGGAAAATCCCATTGTTAAGTATATGGAAGTGACGCTTCGGGTACTAACGTTATTTAGGGACTGCCTAACCGCTGCGCACCGGTGTCTCAGTTTGTTGAGCACCGGGCTGTCAAGCGGGAGGTCGTGAGTTCAACTCTGGCCGGATCACCGCTCAGGGTCTTTAAGCAATTGAGGAGAAAGTGCTGCCTTTGTAATGACATCTGCAAATGGTTAGATTCTCTAGTCTTCTCGGATAAGGACAATAAAAATAGGCCCCGTCTCGCAGTTCTTCAATGTTCATAATCCTGTGGGACGTAAAGAACCCACACAGTTGTCGTAAAGAGTAGGGCTTGTAGTTCCCGGTGTTGTGGTCTGTCATCTGTGGTGTATCATGGTTGGGAGGGCAAATTCTCGGAGATACTCGCTACACCAAGCTACTCTAAAACCCGAGGGTAAATAAAGACATGATATGATATGATATATGATATGACTTTCTTATAGTTTTTAATTTTAAATAAATGATGGCACATTCTGAAATTAGGAACCGCAGTGGATTCAGTAATGCTTAAAAAAGTGTTTTGTATTCGTGTCTTTCAGCTGGCATTCTTACCGAAGAAACAGGCTTGTTGCACGTGATAAGGGCCTTAAGCCAGTTGCTTCCCTGGCGTCCGCTTTTGAAAAAGGCCTGCTCTCCATTTATGAGCACGCGAAGTATCCCCATATGGTTTTGTCCTCCACGCATGCTGTAGAAGAAGGAAATGCATACCTTGCCAGATAAACCAGGATTTATTTCTAATTTTGCCTTGTCGCCTTTCTTTCTCCTGGATGCCTCTACATACATGTAATAGCCTGTTTTAAAAAAAAAATCAAATATGTACAAACAAGTATCTCGATTCTTCTTGATACTGATCTCGCAGAAGCCGATGAAGAACCTTGGTGTGTGGTTAGACAGTAAGCTGTCAATGGATGCCTACATTACTAAGACGTGCGCAGCAGCATTCTATTATCTTTATAACATTAGACGTATCCGACGCTACCTATCCAAGGAATCTACGGAGTCACAGCTTCATGCGTTTATTTCATCAAGACTGGATTATTGTAACAGTTTGCTCTACAATATTCCATCATACCAACTAGAAAAACTGCAGTGAATCCAAAATGCTGCCGCAAGACTCATCTTACAAGAAAGCAAATTCTGCCATATCACTCCACATCTTATGACTTTGCACTGGCTGCCAGTTAAATATAGAATTCATTTTAAAATACTTTTACTTACATTCAAAGCAATTAATCTTTTAGCACCATCTTATATATGTGATTTAGTCACCGTTAAGAAACCATCAAATTATAATTTAAGATCTAATAATAGTTTGATAGTAGATCCCCCTAAAGTAAATCATAGCCACACTAGCTGATAGGTCTTTCAGGTTTGCTGCTCCAACGCTTTGGAATAAACTTCCCAATTATATTAGGACCTCTGCAAGCATCACTATTTTTAAATCACAGCTAAAGACGTATCTTTTTAGAGTAGCCTTTGATTTAAACTAAATTCTTTTAGTATCACCCAACTAGTGGAGTAGTGAAAATCCTGCATTTGAATTGGCTACGCTACTAGAGGACTATTAGTAATAGTCTTGAGCGGCGAAAAGCGTGACGCTTTCTTTCTTTTTATTCCCAAATACATATTTCTTCAACTTGCATCAGTTGCTGACTTTTGACTATTGACCCGTAGCCCTTGCGGGTTACGGGTCTAATTGTTAAATAACACTTATTTTTAAATTTAGGAACTCTGAACTTATTAAATATCTATTTTTATATGTATATAAGAATAGTATATTTTTTTATAAGTAGTTAGCATATTTTATTTATATTTTTGGCGCATATTTATTTCCAATTAGTAGTACATAATTATCTTACATTATTAGTATTAGTATATTTATATTTTATATTGTTACTATTTAGGGATATTTGTTGTAATGCGCATTTGAAAACTTTAAGTTGATTTGATACTTGCGCAATATGAATGAATAAAGTTAAAGTTAAGTTATCTGCTAAATTACACATTGTTATTTTGCTATACTACTTTATCTTACATATTGCCAGACTGTCTGGCATTTCTGTCTTTCTTCTGATGCCAGGAAACTAGAAGGAATTCAAGAACGAGCACTCCACGCTGTTTATTGTGACAATAAATCGACGTATGAGGAACCGGCTCCTGCAAAGAGTAAAACTACCAACACTTCATACCCGACGACTGCAAGCCATTGCAATCATAATGTACAAATTGTTACCAATTCTCAATATCATCTTAGAAATTCTGATTTCGTCATATCTAGATTTCGGACCGTTGCTTACGGCAAACATAGCGTGAGTAATTTAGGTCCTGTCATCTGGTCCAAACTTGGCAAATTTATTCGAGTCTGAATCATTGGACATTTTTAAAAAGCGCATCAAAACGGTTAATTTCACAACTCTGCTGGAAAATGCTTGTAAAGACTGCCTTTTATGTAACAACTAATAAGTGTCTGTTACATATATTTCTTAATACTTAAGCATGTAACTATATCTTATATTTTTGTTACTTACTAGTTAATTATAGTAAGGTGTCCCCAATTAGTGTACACTGTACTTTAGCGAATTTTGACACAATAATAAAGTACTTACTTACTTGCTTACTTGGGGAGCGTTCCTTTGGTACTATTCCGGAATAGGAATACACGGAATATACGGTATTCGTGTTCTTTTGGGACTTATTCCGTTTTGGGAATGAACGGAATACTATTCTGTTCATTCTGCTCCCGATAGCAGAATGAACGGAATGGCCGGAATATGACTCACTCGGAATAGGCAGAATATGCGTTCTTTTGGGAAAGTTTTGGCGGGAAATGATACGCGACCGGCTGGTCACCCGCCGGTGGCTTGAAAATTGTAAAAATTTGATTGGAATAGTGATGCAAAATGTCTACCGTGGATGCAGGTGTGCTGGCCTCTCTTCTGTTTCTTTACTGATGCAGTTACCGATGCTAGAACAAGAAGAGCTGTCAGTTTGTGTTAATAAAAGAAAGTGTCCTTGCCTGGTCAAAAGAAATGACGTTGGCATTAATTGGTTTGAGGAAAAACCACGATAAGTCGACGTCAAGAAGAAGAGCATATGGGAAAACATTTGCACTACGCAAAGCACACACAAGTACAAGAAATTCTTCGTCATCTTCCCCCTAAAGGCTTTTAGCAAATGAAGCAAACCGAAAAATCCAGAAAACCGCCAAAAAACTGGTACTTATGACCATATTTCAACATTCCGTGCTTCAAACTTTCAGGAAACCTTTTTCACTCGTAAGGCCAACGCAATTGGCGCATGCGCAGATACAACAGTTACCAGATCACCTTCGCTAATAGTATTCCTTTTTTCAGAATATGTGTTCTTTTGCAAATTGATATTCCGTGTATTTTGTTATTCCTAATCCGGAATGAGAATAGCCAGGATACCTCCAAAAGAATACACCCTTAGTATATACTTACTTACCGTAAATTACAACCTGGTTTACGGACATCAATTAAGTTTTAAACTTTTACGTTTTTACGTTTCTACCTATACACGGTCAACAGCTTTTTACCTGACCAAGAAAGGACCGATGTTTAGCTGGAAACTTCAGCTTATGAAATTTTTTAAGACGACTTTTTAAAGTTGGTGGCAACAGACTCAAAATTTGGATCATTGGAATTATCTTGGCCTTAATAAGAAATGATACCTTTTCCGCTCACATCTTTCTGAGGTCCTGTCCCCCCTGAAGAAGTTGAACCTCTCCGTCTTGTCCAATTAAACGTGTCATCTTTTCGCTGAACAAATCCACATTGATTTCGGTCAAAATTGCAATAAAAACCTAAGGAAGGGAAAGAGCTTCCACTGAGAATTTGTTGTTGTTATAAGAAAAAGATTACCGGAAACCGGCTCAGGTGATCCACTAATTCTGC
>NC_090874.1:47765162-47767662 GCF_036669935.1 Montipora foliosa | reverse complement strand
CGCCCTATTGGTCGGACAGTGCATATTAAAAAACTCATCGAAGTGCGTGGGGTGGCTAATTAACAACTATTCACCGAAGTGGAGGCGGCTAGCGGTTGATATTTACCGAGTCGCGAAGCAGTGAGATAATATACAGCACAAGAAAATTAATTTGGATGTTTTCTTCACTTGTCACGGATGCAAATCGGGACGCCATTTTTTCCTGAGTTGCTCGGAGGTAAATAGCACAGGATATTCGGAGTTTGACGAGCCAATCAGCGCGCGAGTTCAACGCTAAACACTGTTTTAGTATATACTAATGGTGGATATTTACCGAGCTGCGAAGCGGTGAGGTAAATATCCTTGACCGACATATGTAGCGTGTATTAAAATGACTTGAGCCTACGAGTGACGAAATGGTTAGAAAATTGGCCTGTAAATTTCCATCAAATGGTCCTATTTCCGGATCAAATTTGAACCATTTTCCTGCTCCTGGGACTCTAACAACTGATACCCAGCTATCTTTCCAAATCCGCACTGAAACACCAACTCTCAAGAACTATTTTCTATGACTGTAAAGTTTTACTTTTATTTCTCTTCATTCCTTTTCGAAGTGTAGAGATACTTTCTTCCTAGTACCTTCCTTGCACCAAAACTATCCCCTCAGTATTTTCTCTCACTATATCAGTACGTCAGTTTTCCAACTAAATCAGTTTACTTTGATGTCTGTTTGCTTATTTTTTAAACCAACCTTTAAAGCATATTTTGATTTGTTACTCTACATGTATTCCATTTGCGCCCTCAGCTTTAGCTTCTCGTTGCAATTACTTTTTTGGCTACTGGTTATAAAAAAACTGAAATTGAAAATTGAAGTAATCGAAAATCTCTTTTCCAATAATAAGGTTCATGCTTTGGCTGATGCTTCTTTTCTGTTTTTCCCCTCGTTTTAATTTAACACCTGCTCTTCAAAAAAGCTTGAAAGGAAAAAGGTTTATCAGTTTGATAGTCAAAGAATATTCTCATTGATACTGCGATACGTTTCTACAACTTTTTAACTCATTTTCGCGAAACATCCTTCAATGGAATTTATAGTGGGTTAGATAATTAATATTTCTCAGCTTAAATTTGATTCATCACTCTTAGTTTACTTCCTGCAAAGCGTCTCAAAAAACAAATATTCACAGCTAAGTGCTTCATCACCAAATTACCTCTCCCAAGGATCCACTACTGACAAAAAATTATTTTAGACGCTTCAAAGATAACTCGAAACGTTATATTGCAGTAATAATAGTTAAAAATGTATGATTCCGTAGCTGAAACTGCTTTCCGCGAAGAATCTCTTCTCTCTCTTCGTTTCATGGGAAGTATTTCAGTCGGAAATAATTTTTAACTGTAAACAAAGTATGGACTAGTTATAATTTGCAATATTAACTTATATATTAAAGACGTAAAATCAGCGAGTTTGTCTTTATATTTGAGTCATTTTGTCAGACTTTGAACCAGTCTGGTCTTCATAATTATTTCCGCCTGTGAGCTTGTTGCTCGCAGTTTAGTACAGTAGTTGGAAGTAAAAGTGTATATTAGTTTGGCAGCTGAATTTTTTACTGAATTGGAATATGACAGGTAAAATATTGTTCTCACTTTTTACCTACCACTGGCATAAATTTGCACGCAAAGGCCATTGGAGTGTTGCGACGAGATGTGAAGACAAATTGCTGTTTAAAACTCACAGTTTCGGTTTTCCTCGATTGTTCAGCAGAACACTCTGGTAGGCACTGTACGAACGGTAATTTACAATATTCTTCGGAGAATACATTGACACGCAATTTGAATATACAATAGTACACCCTTGAAAATAATTTCCGAGCCAACAAAGCTTTTAAAAGCTGTCAAATGAAAATTGATAAGTGAAAAACGATGTCGTGGGTGTAAATAAGACTGAAAAAATATCTTTCATTTAGGTATTGTGATGGAACAGAAATAAAAAAAATATGAACTCAGATTACTTAGTACCTCAGTGGCAAACTGATTCATTTTTCTATGTTTTTTAACCAAAGAGGAGAGAAGCGTGAAGTGCAATTAATGATGTCGTGATCGGAGCAAGTTAAAAAAGGCTTTGATGTTGTAAGTCGTGATATTTCCGAATTCTTAAACGCCTTCAAATTTTCAATGTTGATCTTTCATTGGTTGGTGTGGACATCGCTAATATATGGAAATTGAGGGAGCTTTATCTTCATTAAAAGGCGAGCTTCTGATTTGGCCTTTCTTGTAAGGCAAAGTGCCGAAGGCCGAAGTTAAGCAGTTCAATCAAGGTAAACAGCTAACAAACTGTCTCGTGTGAAAAATGATTTCAAATAGAAAACGAGCGAACGTCGTTCATTATAATTAATTGACTTGGAAAAATTATACAGTTGCCGAGCAGTTTTCGCGCTAGCATTGAGAGCCAAGTTGAACGTTTACGCAGAAAGTGCATATGTCATCGTTCATTTTGAAAATAACCTACTAAAAGTTGCTCGAAATA